>NC_044319.2:68793699-69071199 GCF_007474595.2 Lynx canadensis | reverse complement strand
CCTACACTGTTCATTCAGTCATGGGTGATTTACTCATTCATTCAAGCAAACATTCAGCAAGTGGTTAGTAAATATTTGCTGTGTGTTTGGCACTGTGCCAGGCCCTGTCCTTAGCTCCCAAGAGTATAAAGTGTGTTTAGGAATTCAAGATATAAGATTATGTCCCCACCCTTTATTTTGTCTCATTCACCAAGGTCCTACAACATCTAGCACTACTTTCTGGCACATAGTAGGTGTTCTACCCATACATGCATTAGTGAATGAAATGATAACTAATAAGAATGCCTCTCATTTACTGAGCTCTTCCACATTTACATGTACTGTCTCCATTTTCAAGATAAGTTGTCATTTTCCTGTTTTAATGTTAAAGAAGTGAGGCACAGAGAGGTTATTTAAACTGCCTGAGTTCACACGGCCAGTCTGAACTCTTAGCCACAATTCCATGTGCCATCTCAGCAGTGTAAGGCAGGACATGCTCAGGGCCAAGGTGTAGCATATACAGGGGCTGCCTCGGACTTTCAGAAGGCTGAACAGTCAAGATGGGTTGAGAAGGGAGGGAAGGTTTCATGAAGTCTGGACAGAGGGGAGACGCTGGACAGAACATGAGGTTAAGGGACAGCATCCATACAAGTCCTCCAAAAGTGCTTCCTGGGTAGAGAGGGGAGGCTGTCAACAAGGACATGGTCCTTCAGCAAATGTGAGGTCTCCCATCTGCCAAGCCCTGGGCCGTGCACTCAGGAGGGTATGAACATGAAGAAGAGCCTACCTTGAGGATCCACAGGCAATTGTCAGACAAGGCAAAATATGTACATAACTGAACTGCAGGGGAGGAAGTGTTGAGAGCTGGAAGTGGAGTGAGAGGGGAGCAGTTTCCCAGAGGAACAGTTGTTTCCAATTGGAAAGACCAGAGCAGGCTCCTGGACAAGGTGGCATCTGAACTGAGCCGTGAGGGGTTGGTAGGACTGCAACCTGTCATGGATGAAAGGCACTCAGGTGACAGCACCAAAGACAGAGACCTGGCATGCGTGTGGCAGGTGGCCCCTCTGTGACCCCAGGGTAAGAGGGTGGTGTGGGAGGGGAGGCTGATGGGGCAGGACAAGCGCTTCTGGAGAGTTCCGTGTGCTGCGCTAAGCAGCTCAGCTTTCTCCCCCGCAGGGCAGGGGAGGTTTGTAGCCAGGGAGGAACAGGTGTTGCCCAAGGAGAAGCTACATAAAAATATTTGTCTTATAGGTTGTAAGTTCCTAGAGGGCATGGCTCCCAGTTGGGAGCAAGATTTAGAACAGAAATGCTGAGGCCTCTAGAAACATGTTCACCCTGAGGATGTCTTGCTCAGACTGCAAGAGGGAAGTGTAATCAGAATCACCCTTAACCAGGAACCAGGATGTCTGGGCCCAGTTCCTCCTATGTCACCAACCAGGTGCCTCTCTGGGCATACTTTCCTCATCTGCAATATGAAAGGCTGGAGCACCTCTAACGGCCCTCCTAACCCCAGTTCATTCCCTATGAATCTAAGAACCCCGTGCCCACACCTCAGCCTCCAAGGAGTACTTATCACAGAGCCAAGCAGGCATGGGAAGGTTCAGCCACGCTTGCTGGGCAGCACACATGGGGAAGGCAGGGCCAGCAGCCACTGATTGACCCAACTGTAGCAGGAGTAGGGGAGAGTGAGGGCTGCCAGAGGAGAGGCAGCCTGCTGGCTTGTTCAAGTAGGGCAAGGGATTGGGGTGGAGGGGAAGTGAGCTACCCAAACAGCTTCCTCCCAAACCAGCTCCAGGCCCAGGGATGGGCATTTCACAAAAAGGCCCAAGAAGCTTTGTGAACATTTCCTGTCCCGCCCAAGCCCCTTTCCTGGCACTGACAGCCCAACTCAGGGTTACCACACTGCTCACCTGTGAAGCAATCTTCCCGCGAGAGCTGACTATCCGGCCAGGGGCTGCCTATAAATGTTGGACACACGGGGTGCTGTCAAACCCCGTTGTGTGGCTCCTTGGCAGGTAAGTGAGCCATCAGCTTCCACAGGCAGGAGCCTGCCTGCCAACTCTTTCTTTACTTCCCCCCCCCCATCTTCTTTCCAAGGCCTCCTCCTGGAAGCCCTCCTCGATTAATCAAAATTTCCTCACATTTTCTTGGCTCATATTCTGCTGGAGCCTCTTGTCCTCAACTGCACTGCTTTTTGGCATTTTCCAGATATTCTAAAACCATCCCTTCCATGTGTGGGGCAGCATCTTCTCTCAAATCACCTGGAGCCGCTCTTTCTTTTACTTCTGTGTTTCCCCTTCTGTTCCTATGGGCAGCCTGTGGGAGGTGTCAGGGAAGTTCAGCAGCCTTTTCTTCTAAGCACCTGAACCCCTGCATCTCCACTTTGCAGACAAGAGTGCAGGAAGATGGCGGACCAGCTGTCACAGATGGAATGCAGCATTGAGACCATCATCAACATCTTCCACCAGTACTCTGTGCGGCTGGGGCACCCGGACAAACTCAACCAGAAAGAAATGAAACAGCTGGTGAAAAAAGAGCTGCCGAACTTCCTCAAGGTAGGCTGTGCTCCTCGCGGGCCTGACGCAGCCTGGAGACAGTCTGGGCTAAGGATGGAGGATGGGGTGCAGTCTGCAATGGTCAAGGAGGAAAGTCTAGCTCCTTCAGCCCAGCCTCCCTGTCACCAGAGTTACTCCAAGTTAGACAGCAGACAGAGTTGAGCAAGACTGACTTACAGATGTGTGCTGTGTGCAGGGCCCTGTCCTGGGCAGAGTCACATAGTGGTGAACACACAGCAAAGATGTTGGCCAGTAAAGAGCACAGGAAAATCCAATACCAGTAAGTCCCCCAAAGAAAATAAGAGAGCATGCTATGGGTGGCGTGGGCTGGATGGGGAAAGCTGACTATTTGGGTGGACAGGAAGAGCCCCTCCAAGGAGGTGATTTGAGCTGACACCTGAACTGAGGAGGGAAGCAACTGAGGACGACCCTTGGCAGGGGCTGGGCAGACATCAAACCTCAGCTGTTGTCAGAATGCAAGGGCTGAGGGGCCTTTCTAACCTAAGTGTCCGTGGAAACACAGACACTACATGTAGGAAGCACCCAGTGAGCAGTGGCAGGCACAAAGCACTCAGTAACATGTTCATTTATTCCCTGATCTGAAAATAACAGGCAATTCTAGGAAAAAAAGATTAGTTCCACTTGATCTTTCAGTTTCTTTATAAGATCGGGGACTTGGGGTACAGAGACCTGGACCAAGAAGGGTGAAAAGCCTGAGTCCCAGCCTCAGTTCTATTCCTAGAGCCAGTGGCAGCCTTCCCTGAAGCCTCGCCCCACTTCAGTAGTCGGTAGTGGGGATGCTGACACTGGGTCAAGGTGCATAAGACACTGGGAAGAAGGGTGCCAGGTCAGGATAAACAAGAAACAATATAGCCAAGAGTTCATGGGGTGAGGATCTCCTCAGTGTGACTCCTATGCCTGCCCCACCACCCACCTCCTTCGTACTCTGCCAGAAGCAGAGTGGTAGTCCAGGAGGAGAAGCTGGGACCCAGCCAAGCAGCTGCTCCAGAGTGAGTGCTCTGGCCGGGCATGGGAAAAGGGCAGAAAGAAGGCTGTGTGGGAGCACTGCAGGGGTGGGAAGGGTCTGGGAACAGAGCTGGGCACTGGGTCCCAGGAGGGGACTTGGCTAAGCTACCCCAGCCAGTGGGTGGGACCAACTGAAGCTCTCTTCTGCCCTGCCTGAACCCTCCCTTGCCCTGGCTACTTCATCGCACCCTGTGGGGTCAATGGAGAGCCAACACTGCCCTCTGTCCCCACCTTGCTTTCCTTTCCTCAGGGGTTTCCCTACTATGCAGGTTAAAATGCAGATGCATGTCCCAAATGAGTGACCTAGAGAGGGAAGGGAGGCGAAAGGGGAGGGAGCAGGATGGACAGGTGGAGGGACAGGGCTCATTTCCACTCTGCGGCTCCCAACCCTCCTCAATCTGCAAAAACCAGCTGTCCTTTTCTAAGTCAGTTTCCTCAAGTCTTCCTCAAAGAAGAGACGAAGTCCACCTGCTAGACTTGTTATAAAGACCAATGGGGTGACATTTCTGTACATACTAATTGTGTGACCTCGAGCAAGTCACTTGACCTCAGTTCTTCTGTAAAATGGAGAGAATTGTAGTGCCCAGGTTGCATGCAGACTAAATCAGAACGTGTCCAAAGCGTGCTCAGCATCTGCTACCCTGTGGGCATCAGTCCATGGTCATTTTCAATTTTATAACTGAGGCCCAGGGGCCAGGCTTCCCTGTAGCTTTGCCTAGGGTCATTTGCTGAGCTCCCTGTCCCTAACGCTGGCCACACCCAGCCCTGACTGCCATGTCTCCCCCACCCACAGAAGCAGAAGAAGAATGACAATGCCATAAACAAGATCATGGAGGACCTGGACACAAATGGAGACAAGGAGCTGGACTTCGAGGAGTTCTCCATCCTGGTGGCCAGGCTGACGGTAGCCTCCCATGAGGAAATGCATAAGAATGCCCCTGAAGGAGAAGGCCACAGCCATGGGCCAGGCTTTGGGGAAGGTGGCCAGAGCCACTGCCATAGCCACGGTGGCCACGGCCATAGCCATGGTGGCCATGGCCACAGCCACTAATCAGGAGGCCAGGACACCCTTCCCCCACCCAACTAGGGTCACAGGGTGGCCATGCCAAACTGCCTTAGCTGGGGGACTGGGAACAGGGAGCAAAATAAAGTCTTCCTCCAAGCCAGTGCTCTGCGTGCTTCTTCCAACTCCCCCTTCCCAACCTATCCTTCTGGGGGCCTGGGTGTTACAGCCTATCCTTCTGGGGCCCTGCCCCTTAACTGGGGATCAACCCCTTCATTTGGTAATAACAGAGTGAGAAATCATGATAGTGTGGGTCTGTTCTGAGCCCCTTGGGCTCACTGCCCTATTTCCTCACCTCTAACCTCAGGCCCCATGACTCAGTCCCAGTCACCCCACTCCAGCTCAAGACTTCCCTGTACTGCCTGTCAAATTGGCCCTTGTCTCCATAGAAAACAAAAGGGGTATCCCTTCCCCTCAACATACCAGCCACCCCCTACCCAGCCCTGTCTGCCTCCTTCCCCCAGTACTGTCCAACATCTTCCACAACCATCTGTCTCCTAAGAGAAACTTATTTCTCTGGAAGTTGTCCAGAGGTGTACCTAGGAGCCATATATGGGAGGAATACTGTATTGGGTGTATTTACCCACAAATTAGGTTTTGAATCAATCCATGGGAGCAAATCAGTGTCTCTTCATAGACCTAGCATCCTCATCATGGATGGACACTGAGGCAGGTGCAGGCATGGATGAGAGTAGGGGAGTCTGGCCCCGTGCCCACCCAGTCCCAAAAGGATGGAGAGAGGGAACTCCTACCTGCTTATTGGAAGAATGAGTTCCAATCATGGCCCTGCAGCTATAAGGCTTAACCACCACCATGAGGAAGCTGGACTCTGGGTCCAGGGAGCCAACTGGGCCTGAGGATTTTGATTCTAACCCTTAAGGCTCCCTTTGGTGACTGAGGCTCCTGCAGTCCCTGGTCAGTGGCTGAGAGTCCAGCCCAGCAGGGCATTTGTTTCCAGACACAAACACAGCAGCCGGGCTTGGCTCGCAGCTTCCCCACGAAGCAGCCTCCATGCCCAACCTCTCATTTCAGAGACTTCCAGATGACTCCTCTGACACCTCTGGCCTGAGTGCTTCACCATTAAGTCCCTTTCCCAGATTACCACCAGGCTAGGGTTGGCCTTCTGAAAACCAGAGCCCATATCAGGGTGTGTGCCCTGCCCTGTCCTTCCAGCAGAGAGAACGCTCCGAGAGATCTAGGATTTGGAGAGCTGGAAAGAGATCGGCAGTCATCTATCTCCAAAAATGAAAGGAGTGAGACAGAGAGTGGAGAAGAGACCAATCGAAGGCCATAAAGTGGTGGAGCTGGCCAAAATAGTGCAGAAGGGAAAAGGCCTTGAACCCCATCTTTTCCTTGGGTTAGATGTCCCAGCTTCTTCCACACTGCTGAGCATGGGGACAATTGCAGTTTAGGTTCCATCTTCCCACACTGCGTGGCTGTGGCCAGTTCCCAGGCTGTCTGCAGTGGACTGTGCATGTTTCTGCCTTAAGGGCCCAGGGGCCTCTGCTATGGGCACAGGGATTTAATGGCTCCCACTTGAGGGAGTTTCCAGGGATTGCTACAGGCTGTGAGTTTGGGAAGCAGAGTTGTTTTTGCTTTGTTTTTGTTTTTGTTTTTAGATTATTTTTTTTAAGAATTTTTTTAACGTTTATTTTTGAGACAGAGAGAGACAGAGCATGAACGGGGGAGGGTCAGAGAGAGAGGGAGACAGAGACTCTGAAACAGGCTCCAGGCTCTGAGCAGTCAGCACAGAGCCCGGCGCGGGGCTCAGACTCACGGAGTGCGAGATCGTGACCTGAGCCGAAGTCGGACGCTTAACCGACTGAGCCACCCAGGCTCCACTATTTATCTATTTTTTGAGAGAGTGCAAGCAGGGGAGGGGCAGAGCTACAGGGAGAGAGAGAATCCCAAGCAGACTCCACACTGTCTGCACAGAGTCCAATGCAGAGATCAATCCCACCAACTGTGAGATCGTGACCTGAGCTGAAATCAAGAGTTGGACACTTAACTGACAGATCCACCCAGGCACCCCAGAGAGCAGAGTTTAGAAGCCCCCAGTCCCTTCCCTGCCTGACTTAAGGAGCCAACAGCTCAGGAAATTCACCTCTGACAGCCCTTCTCCCTGACCCTCATGTCCAGGGAGGGGTCACCTTCTGGATGCAGCTTGCTAGGGGAAAGGGAACCAGGGATATGGGAGGCCTGGGGATACCCCAGGTAGAGCAGGTGACCCCACACCCTCTACCAACCCTCACTTTTCACAATGTGCCCTAAATATTTGTGACTCTGCCTCACCACTAGACTGGACCAAGTGTCTGCTTACCTCTGCTCTTGTAGGCGGTATGGAGAAAAGAAGAAGGGGGTGGTGGCATTAAAACTGGCAGATGGAAAGCTTCTGGATATCATCACAGAGTCTCACACTGGAAGGTAGGGGGCAGCAAGCCCACCACCCCCAAAGCTTTATTCAGTCATACCAGCCTTTATCTGTTGCACACTAGAAGCTTCCATTTGCAAAAAAAGGGATTTGTCCTGAAAAAAGCTTGAAAATTGTTGCTTAAACCCAATCTTCCCCACCCCCATGCTTGATTGATTCTCCCCAACATCCCTAACAAGTGGCGATTTGGCCTAAACCCCGCCAGGTAAAGGAGCATCCTAATGTGGCACCTAGAAGGTTCTTCATCACACCAAGCTAAAATCTGTCTTCTGCGCCTGCTGGGCATTAATCCTAGTTTCCCTCCCACATTCTTAGGGACACAGAATAAATCAAACCCCCTCCATCCATACAGCCACCCACCCACTCTTTCAAAGTATTTTCCGTAAGTGATACCCAAGCTTTCTCCAGCCTCTGCACCTTTACACCAGGAATGCTCTCACCACCCTGGTGTCTCTGGCAAATCTCTTAGGACCTGTAAAGGCCCAGAGCCTGTCACTGCCTTCATGAAGATGTCCCTGACAACCATTTCTGCAAACATATAAGGCCTTACCCCTCCTACCATTGCACCTCTCATACAGACTTGTAACCCCTTATCAAGTGTGATGATAGTCCTAAAGGCAGAAATTATGGCTGATTTGCCCCAAATCCCCAGGTGCTGGAATGAGCATTACAGATTAACAAGTGAAGGTAGAGGTCCTAGGACCCTGTGGAGATAGAGGGGTTGCTGGAGAGGGCAACTGAGGGGCAAGCATGTAGGGGGCAGAGCTTCATAGATGCCAAGAATTCTCCCCTTCCCTTCTCTCTCCACTAGCTCAGTCTGAGAGTGGGGCATGGTTTTAGACCCCAGGAGAAAGTTTAACAGTAAACCACTTTTACAGAGCCCTTTGGGGTTTTCCTTAAACATATTTTAAGAGAGTAATAAAGGTATTTTAGCTTCTTCCATCCCATTAGCCCCTTCCATTCCAAAAAGCTGACTCCGTAAATGATCCTAAAAGTTGCATGGAACTACGAAAGACCACAAATAGTCAAAGTAATCTTGAGAAAGAAGAACAAAGCTAGGGCACCTGCGTGGCTGGCTCAGTCAGTTAACTGTCCAACTTCAACACAGATCATGATGTCTTGGTTCCTGAGTTCAAGCCCCTCATTGGCCTCTGTGCTGCTGGTGCAGAGCCTGGAGCCTGCTTCAGATTCTGTGTCTCCCTCCCTCCCTGCCCCTCCCCTGCTAGTGCTCTGTCTCTCTCTCTCTCTCTCTCTCTCTCTCTCTCTCTCATAAGTAAAACACGAAAAAGAAGAAGAAGGACAAGAAGAAGGAGAAGGAGGAGGAGGAGGAGAGGAGGAAGAAAAAAGCTGGAAGAAAGCTGGAGGTATCACAATCCCAGATTTCAGGCTATACTACAAAGTTGTAGTAATCCAAACAGTGTGGTACTGGCACAAAAATAGACATGTAGGGGCACCTGGCTGGTTCAGTTGGTTAAGACTTCAAGTGAGGTCATGGTCTCGTGGTTCATGAGATCAAGCCCCACATTGGGCTCTCTGCTGTCAGTGCAGAGCCTGCTTCAGATTCTCTGTCTCCCTCTCTCTCTGCCCCTCCCCACTCTCAAAAATAAATAAACATTAAAAAAAATAGACACATACATCCGTGTAACAGGGTAAAGAGCCCAGAAATAAACCCATGATTATATGGTCAGTTAATCTATGACAAAGGAGGAAACATATACAATGGGGAAAGAATAGTATGTTCAACAAATGGTGCTAAAGAAACTGGAAAGCCACATGCAAAAGGTTAAGTTTTTCTAACTTTCTTAATACCATACACAGAAATAAACTCAAAATGGATTAAAGACCCAAATGTGGCACCTAAAACCATAAAATTCCTAAAACACAGGCAGTAAACTCTTGGACATTGACCTTAGCAATATTTTTCTGGATATGTCTCCCCAGGCAAGGGAAACAAAAACAAAAATAAGGTATTGAGAATTCATCAAACTAAAAAGGTTTTGCACAGTGAAGGAAACAACCAACAAAACAAAGGCAACCTACTGAATGGTAGAAGATATTTGCAAATTATATATCTGATAAGGGATTAATATCTAAAATATATTACACAACTTATACAACTCAACACCAAAAACAAACAAACAATCGAATTAAAAAATGGGCAAGGACCTGAACAGAAATTTTTCCAAAGAAGACATACAGGTGGCCAACAGATGGCCATGAAAAAATGCTCAACATCACTCATTATTGGGGAAATGCAAATCAAAACCACAATTAGATACCACCTCATCTGTCAGAATGGCTATTATCAAGAAGAAAAAAAAATAAGAATGTTGGTGAGAATGTGAAGAAAAGGGACCTTTGTGAGCTGTTGATGGGAATGTAGATCAGTGCAGCCACTGTGAAGAACAGTACGGAATTCCCTCAAAAATTAAAAATAGAAGTGATTCCACTTCTGCGTATTTACCTGAAAAATACAAAAACACTAATTCGAAAAGATATACTCACCCCTATGTTTATTGCAGCATTATTTACAATAGACAAGGTATGGAAGCAGCCCAAGTGTCCATCAGTAGTTGAATGGATAAAGATGTGTTGTGTATACAAGATTGAATATTAGCCATAAAAAATAATGAAATCTTGCCATTCGTAACAACATGGATGAACCCAGGGAATTATGCTAAATGAAATAAGTCAGACAAAGACAAATACCATATGATTTCATATATATATGGAATCTAAAAAACAAAACAAACAAATAAAACCCAAAAAAGCATAAACAGACTCAAATACAGAGAACAAATTTGAGGTTGCCAGAGGGGAGAATGAGTCAGGGGGATGGGCAAAACAGGCGAAGAGAAATAAGAGGTGCGAATTTCTGGTAATTCGCAAAATAAATAAGTCTCAGGGATAAAAACTATAGTACAGTGTTGTGTGTTGACCCACGGTAAGTTCACTCACCATGATGAGCACTGGGTAACAGCACTATGTTGTATGCCTGAAACTAATAGAATATTATACATCAACTAGACTTCAACTAAAAATTAAAAATTGAAAAGCTGGTCCTGTTGAGTAGAGAGGAACCAGCTTCCTGCCTCAGGCCAAGGTTCAGATTCCCACCCCACATGAGAATTACACCTCTGTGATTAAGGAGTCCTTTTGGGAAATGAGAACTTTTGGGGTTTCCCCACCTCATGGTGACTAAAGAACAGAGAGCCTGTCATGAGATGCCTGCCCCCTGGTTCCTGTAAGAGGGAGTTGCTCTCCTTAGCAGTAGAACCTGAACTTCTGGGTGTTTTTCTGGGAGGGATGAGGAAGAGAAGCACCTTAAGCTGCCCAGATGCTTAATAGTGCTCTGAATGTACTCTGGGGCCTGGGTGGCGTAGGATGTTTTAGATTTGGGGGAAGAGGTGAGTTCTCTTACCATTCACCTGTTTGTCCATTCATTCATTCACTCAACACACATTGACGGGGGGGGGGGGGGGGGGGGGGAGACATGGGAAATAAAGCCTTGCCTGTGATTAAGAAGCCCCCAGGCCTATAGGACAAATAAGATAGCTCCTCGAAGGATTTTAATATGGGAAATAAAAGGCCAGAGGATAAAGTTTGGTAGGGCTATGAGGTGAGCATGCTGTCCTTCAGTGGGAGCTGGAGGGCAAATGTGAGCGCTCCGTCAAGGCTGCAGACAACCCTGAACAAACGTGTGTGTGCTCAGAACAAGGAGGATGTGTGTGTGAAGGCCTGGAAGTGGGTAGATGTGGGGTCTGATCAGGAACGAAGAGCCCTGGGGGTGGGAGAGGGGAGGTGGGAGAGGCATAGGGGAGCAGGCCAGGTTCGAGGCCTGGAGCTTGCACTGTCAGCAAGAGAAGGGAGGGTTTTAGAAAGGGATGTGATTTAACCATACTTTAAAGTCTCTCTGTGGCTTATGGGATGGATTTGGGGTGGTAATGAGCAGGCAGGCCCCAAGCCGGTGGGGGAGGCTGCTGGATAGTCCGGTGGGAGTTAAAGAGAACCCAAGGTGGAACTTCTCAGAGAAGATGAATCCAGCAGGGATTTCGAGTTCCCAGGTCCCAGCTCAGCCAGAGAAGACATGTCCCCCAAGCCCTACAGGATAAAGAAGATGATTCTGTGCTGTTTCCCAAGACCTTACCAGGAAGAAAGGCCTCAGCTTTCAGCAGCCTGGTGAGGCAATCTTACACAACCCTGACACAAACTCTGCTCTGAGGTAAACTCCAGAATCCCACCCTCCCCCTCCCCGAAGTTGCTGTAGAGAGCCCTGTGTCATGGATTTTGACATTCCAATTACCAAAGTGACAGCAGAGCTGAAACACATGGTTGCTCAAGTCCTGATGCCTCTTGGGGCTCGGGCCTGGACAATCCCCATACCCCAAGGCTCCAGTTGACTCCATTGTCTGACGGGACCCCAACCCCTGTCTGCAGAGATCCCCCACATACAGGAGACAGGGAATGTGAGCACTAGGGAGGGCCAGCTGGCCCCTCCCTGTGGGCGCCCCCACATTTTCCCCTTCTGCTGTGAGCTCTCCTGTTTTTACCCATGTACCAGAATTGTCGTGTGCAGATCAGTGATAAAGGGGATTGTGGCCAAAGCCTGAGGCAGCAGCATGGGGCCCAGTTCCAATCCATCCTTCCTGTCCTCCTCTTCTTGGGGCTGCACTCTCCTTCTCCAACCAGTCTACGTTCTCTCTCTGAGTCTTTTCCTCAAATGCTGCTTTCTGCCCTCCTGGTCTCAGTGGTGAAGTGTAGTGCCAAGTAGCTGGGGTGTTTCCAGGAATGGCAATGCCTTTAAGAGTAATTCAGGGTCATTTCTAGCCAGGGATGACACCTTCAAAGCAGAACACACTCAGCTTCAGAGGCACCTGTTAATAGTGGAAACAGAAAATCACAAGGAGCTGAGGGTCTTGAGCCTGAAAAAGAGAAGCAGGGGGGAGGGGTGGGGTCATGACAACAGCCTTCAAATATTGCTGAGGACCAGGGAGAGGAGTTGACCCCACAGTAAGACCTCCAAAACCCTCTGAGATGAGGCCCATCTGCCAGGAAGTCCCGTCCTCCCCACCACAACCAAAAGCATCTCACTTGCATTTTGGATCAGCTGCTCATTCCCTCAGAAATGAGAACACTAGAAAACACTGACTTGATTCCACTAAACCAACATTCATCGATTATTCATTGATTCAGCAGCCAGGCATTAAGGAGCAAGCACTTGTGGACACCGTCCCAGGTGCCTGGCTGACAGAGCAGATGAGTTCCTGCGCTGGTGAGTTTACATCTAGAAAAGAGTCAGACAGTAAACAAGCCAAGAAATAAAGAATAGATCATTTCAGAGGTGATAAGCTCCACAAGGAAAATGAAAGAGGGAGATGTGATGGAGCGCTACATGGGGCGGAGAACCAGGCAGGGCCTCTCTGGGGCAGCAATGATGGAAATGAGCCCAGATGACAAGGACTGGAAAGCTTCCAGCATGTTTTAATCAGGTGAGTGACACGATGCAATTTGTGTGTGGAGGGGGGATGGGGTCTAGACTAGAAGCACAGGACCAGGTAGGAGGCTTTTGCACTGAGCCTGATCCCCATACCAAATACTACATTAGGTCCCTGCCCTCGAGGAGCTCTTGGTCTGATGGGAGCAACAAACACCCAAATAGAAATTTTCAATATCATGGTACAGGCAAGAGAAAAGTGCAGGTGGGTGATAACCACAAGGCACCCTGGGAGCACAGCAGAGCTACCTTTTGTCTGTCTTCTCAGCTTGGGTGGAGGTGGGGAGAGAGAGAAGGAAGGCTGAGGAAAGCTTCAGCAGATTAATGCCCAGGTGAGTGTTGGAAGGGCAAGAATTGAGCTTCTGTGTGCCCAGCACTGCATTAGACAATCAGAGAAATGAGAGAAGCATAGTCTAGTTTGCTTTCTTTTGACTTGGATGACTTTTTATCTTGGCAAAGTTAAAATGATGAGTCCTAGTCATTCTCGCACCGGGGGGCTCCTGGAAGCCATCTCATTGACTTCAGATCTTTTCCTGACTTCCAAAGTCCCGACACGCACTTTGGCTTGCCTTGCCTTGCAGTGTGCCAGCAGCACGGCTGAGATATCTTTCCAAAGGGCAAGGTGTTGCACCCAAAACAGTGGCGTTGGTGTCCCCCATAGAATAATAACACCTTTGGCCAGGCAGTCTGTCAGACTAATCATGATGGGCAGGCAAACCCCAGAGTTCCCATGAAATCTACTCTGGATGGGAGAGTGGAAACATGTGAGGGATGTGAAAGGCTGAGCTCCCAGTGGGTGTGACATTTGGGTTGGGTCTTAGTGGGTAAGCAAGAGATCTAAATCTCAGTGATCTGGTGCAGAGATCTGATGCATCCTAAAGGGACAAGAGGGGACTTCAGAGAAAGAGGACAATAGTACAGTGGGTGCAGAATCTGAGAAGTCTGAAAGTTCATGGGGAAACTGGAGAACATTCTGGAATGGCTGGAGACCAGGACTCAGAGTGGTGGGCAGGAGTTGATGTCTCCATGCTGGAGACAACAGGCCCAGTCTCTGTGGTCCTATGGTTCTAACAGTCCTCGTGTCTGTCTATTTGTTTCATGATGCCTGCCATTGTCAGGGGACAAGTCTCTGCATTTTCATCTAGTCCAAATTGCACTTTTCAGGAGGGAAGACTGAGGCTCACACAAGGGAGGCTACTTAAACTCACAAAGCCAAGGAGCAGTGGAGCTGGGAGGTTAACCAGGCACATTTGATTCCAGGCAGAGGGTGCCTTTCACTGCCCTCATGTGCCTCTGGCTGATGAATTTTTACCAAGTGTGAGGGCCCTAAAAATATCTCTAAATAGGATTTAAGTTCAAGTGGCAATTCAGTTGGCTATTTTGAAACAATCATGGCTGGTGAATGTTTCCACAACAGCAAATACGCTGGGGTTTGTTCTCATTGGTTGGTTGTTGTTTTCTACCATATTCTGCTAGGACTCTCCATCCCAGATGTGCTCCGGTTTGGGGAACAACAGCCTGGTCTGGTTTCCAGGCCTTTAGTGCTTAACTGCCCTTGGTTACTTGTCCAACACTGGTCAACTTTATCCTAAAAATAACTTCAATCTTTGCTTGGGCTTAAAATAAATGGCATCCGGGGCACCTGGGTGGCGCAGTCGGTTAAGCGTCCGACTTCAGCCAGGTCACGATCTCGCGGTCCGTGAGTTCGAGCCCCGCGTCAGGCTCTGGGCTGATGGCTCAGAGCCTGGAGCCTGTTTCCGATTCTGTGTCTCCCTCTCTCTGCCCCTCCCCCGTTCATGCTCTGTCTCTCTCTGTCCCAAAAATAAATAAACGTTGAAAAAAAATTTTGTTTTAAAAATAAATGGCATCCGTTGTGGCTGCAGCAGCAAGTGGCTGACCAGTTATTACTTTCTACAAGAGTTAGTATCTTCCTGTTAATGCTAATGGCTGTTGGATGCTTGCTTGGCATCAGGAGCTGCACTGAGTGCTCCACACAGTGTCTGGTCCTCACACCAACTCTGGAAGAGAGGGACCAGTGTTATCCCCACTTTACTGATGGAGAAACTGGGACTTAGAGATTTTGAGTGACTTGTTCAAGGTCTCACAGTAAGTGGTAAAACTAGGGTCTGAACCCAGAACTATAACCCCAACCCTTTCACTCTTGGCCACTACCCTTTAGTGACCAAGAACTCCCTTCCTTCTGACCCTTCTAGATCCCACTCAAGGTTCTCCTCCATCCAATCAAAGTATCCAAAACATTAAAACTGGATGACACCTGAGTGTTCACCTAGTCTAAACTCTTTAAAATGAATTTCTTGAATTCCTTTGAATTCTCCAAAAATGAAGAAAACAGTGGTCCAGAGAGGCAAGGTGCTTTGCCCACTGGGGTCACCCAGTGAGTAAGGGCCTTCCTCGAATGTCTCCCCATTCTCATTTAGCGATGGAACCCTTCCAGGCTTGGGCCCTTCCAAGACCCCCTTCTCTGGGTCCCAAGTCCCTTCCTCTTCTGCCAACCCCACTTCACCCTGCCTCAGCTGTACCACAGATCCACATCCCACAGAAGCAGCAGTTTTCTCAGGGAGGTGGCCCTGCAAACCTCCAACCCCAGCCTCAGTGGTCAGGACTCGTCACTTCCTAGATGCTGTCCTCAATCCCAGCTTCCTTTGCATCACCTCCACAGGGCTTTCCACTGAATGAACTGAAAGACAGACCCACCCCCTCCCCCAACAGAAAGCTCCCATTCTTGCTTCACATATCTGTCATGCCTGTGTTCCAGAAATGACCTGATCTTTCTCAAATTTTGTCACAAAGTCTACCCCTCTGGCCTGTTCTTCTGGCTGAAGAGCCAAGGGAGCTGGAGGGTCAGCCAGAGCCCAAGGCTGTGCCCTGGATGCTGCGTCTGTGGTGTCTTATTCTGCTCAGGCTGCTAGGGGGAAATGCTATAGACTGGTGGCTTCAACAACAGACACTTATTTCTCACCATTCATCAGGCTAGAAGCCAACATGGTTGGTCATGGGTTCTCCTCCTGGCTTGCAGACAGCACCTTCTGCTGTGTGTTCACACAGCCTTCCCCTTTTCTTAGAAGGGCACTAATCCTTACATGAGAGCCCCACCCTCATGACCTGGTCTAAATCTAATAACTTCCCAAAGGCCCCATCTCCAAATACCATCACACTGAGGGGCACACAAACATTTATCCCACAACATGTACGTATTCTGACATCCAACTGAGTGGAGTGTGATCCAAAGGGGCACCCCATCTTCCCCAGACCAGACTTGGCACCAGACAGAGATTTAGGGCAGAGACACCCCCAATTACTTCTGAATCAGACTGAATGCACTTCCCACCAGGGAACACTGACCCTGTCCCTTAGGGGCCATGCTCCTTCTTCTTTCTTCTGGGACCATTTAGAAGGAATCAAACCAATAGCCATACTGATTTCTTTTTTTTTTTTTTTTTAACGTTTATTTATTTTTGGGAGAGAGACAGCGCATGAACGGGGGAGGGGCAGAGAGAGAGGGAGACACAGAATCGGAAACAGGCTCCAGGCTCCGAGCCATCAGCCCAGAGCCTGACGCGGGGCTCAAACTCACGGACCGCGAGAACGTGACCTGGCTGAAGTCGGACGCTTAACCGACTGCGCCACCCAGGCGCCCCAAGCCATACTGATTTCAATACGTTCATTCATGTAAGAGATATTCATGAAACCCTACCATGTACCAGGCACAGTGCTACAGCACCTGCTCTCAAACACCCTAGTCCTCTGGAGGAGATGGACATTTAACAACAATCACGGCAGTGGATGCAGAATCACAACAGGAGAGAAGAGCACAGACGGAGAGCGGCCTAGTCCTAGAACCTGGCCTTGGACCACACTAAGGAGCCCAGGGAAGCGCTCCCTCACATTGCCCTGTGTTGGATAAAGCTAACCCTCTTCTCCATAATCTTGTGTCCCTTGTGCTCCCAACACCTTCCTGCCCCCTACCCAACCCCTTGAGAGAAGCAAGGAAAGGTTCATGTAATTTCTACATCATTTTCCTCCTTCCAAAATCCTACCACAAATATCGTGTCCAAGGATCCTCCTCACGATCGCTAACTGACCCCAACACCCAAGGCTGGACCACTCTCCTGTTCTCCACAACACCCTGTGCTTACTTCTGTTGAAACAAATATGACACCATGTGGGGATTTCTGTTGCTCAGGTTCTCCCCTGGCAAAGACTTTGTCTCTCATCTCTGTACCCTCAGCATCCAGCACATGTCTCAGGGAAAAACCTTTGGAGGAACTCTTGATTTCTCATTTCCAACCTTCAAATGCTTGCAGAGTCTGACTACCCCGCACCACCAGCATGCCTTTCACCTTAGTGCATCTTTCACCTCATCTTTCAAATGGGCTAAGGCTACACTTCCAACATGATCACCATGAGCTACATGTGACCATTGGCCACAGGAGCAGTGACTGCCAGCATGAGGCCTGCTGGATTTCAAAGGCTTAGAGAAAAAAAAGAAAAGAATGAAAAATATCTCAGTAATTTCTATGCTGTCGAGGTGATACTTTTTTTGTTGTATTGGGTTTTCAAAATTCATTGTTAAAATTAATTTCCTCTTTATTTTCACCTTTTTTAATGTGACCACAGGTAAACTTAAAATCACAACCTTGGCCCACAGTGTATTTCTACTGGCCAGCACTACTCCAGAGAATCACTTCTCACTGTTCTCCTTGCTTCCTCTCTGATCTGACCCCTACAGTTCCTTCTCCACAAAGGCAGCCAGAATGAACCTTTTGAAGTGTAAATGAAATCATCTCACTCCCTTGCTCAAAACTACCCAGTGGCTCCTTAGCACACTTAAGATCCCAAGTCCGCACTACAGTCTGTGGGCCCTGCTCCCTGCTTCCGGCCAGCACACACCACATGCCACTCTTCATCCCAGTTCCTGCACATTGCCTTTCGTGCTGGCTTTTGAGCAGATCGAACATGTGTCCACCTCAGGGCCTTGGCCTCCCTGTACCAGGAGCTCTTGGCCCAGATATTTTCAAGCTGCTCCCCTTCCTTTCTCGGATATCTGCCCAAATGCATTCCTATCAAGCCAGCATACCCCTTCTTCTCCTTCCACCCCAACCTTACTTCCTTCTTTAGCTTTCTTCATATCCCTTATCACTACCTACCACTGTATCATATGATGTACTTTTATTTTTTTGTCTACTTGTTTGTTTTATATCCCTCTCCAATAGAACACAAACCCCAGGTGGACAGGGCTTTGTGTCTTTGGTCTCTGGCTAGATATTCAGTGAATATTTGTTGAATGAATGAACAAATGAACAAACAGATAAGGGCGTCTCAAGGGTCCAAATGAGGTCTGTCAGAATCACAGGGACGAGGTGTGATCCAGTTTGGAGACCGTGAGCATGGAAAGAAAGAAAGTGCACACTGTTAAGAACTTTTCAAGAATACATTTATTAATTCTCATCTCACTATGTGAGGCTGGGCTTTGGTGATTAGAAGGAAAGGTCTTCTTGGGGACGTTGCTGGAGAAAAGCCCCTCAGAGCTTTCTACTCTTTGTGGATATTGACATGGGCAGTCCGTAGCACGCGAGACACCAGGACTACAAATTCATCAAAGGTGACCTGTCCATCTTTATCAGCATCCAGATCTTGGAATATCTTGTCAATGGTAGGTTGATCTTTGGTATTCTAGAAGGGAACATCAGAGACAGTAAGCTCAGACTCTTCCTCCTCTTTCTCTGGGCCCCTCATCCCTCGGAGCTCAGCTCAGGGGGGTCCAGAGACATTAATTCATTCACCAAAACTGTGTTGGAGAATCCAACGTCACAAAATAGAAGATGGAGGGAAGCAGCTGCCGTGAGCCAACATAGAGCCACACAGGTCCCAACCTGGAAGGTGTCTGTAGCTCACTAATCCCCACAGGTAAGGAAACAATCCCAGAAAGAGAGGTGAATAGAGCCTCAGGTGACAGAGTGAGTTATGGGGAGAGGGAGGTGGATCCCCTGTCCCACAGCCCAAGAGAGCATCCTCAGCCAACTCCACCCCTTCAGTGGGCAAGTTTGGGTGAGAAGAGTATCACCTACCTGGAGGGTGTTTGTAAGTTCCCTTGTGATCAGCTGCTTCAGCTCACCCTTGGAAAGGGTGTCAGGATCCCCCACCCGGCTTGAGTACCGGTGGAAGACATTAATGATCCCCTCCAAGTGTTCTTCCAGCTTAGTCATCTTCCCAACCTTCAGGAGACAAGAGAGGTCTAAGGCAATTCCTATCCCACCCCACCTCACATCCCCTCTCTCCTCTCTTTCTGGTTTAGACTAGGGATGACTTTCCCCTCACCTGCTTTGTGTTGTCTCTGCTCTGTTTGATCTGTGGAATTTTTCATTTGTAGATAGGCTAGCGGGGGGGGGGGGGGGGCATATAATGCCATCTAAAGTCTAAGAGAATCAGCCAGTTGCATAGCTCCTCAAGAGTATAACTCAGAGGGTGGTGTTCATCCAAGCACACCTGGGAAGGGTTTGGGGGTTGGCCGAGCTGTTCCCTTTCCCCAGGTGATGGCACTTTGGCCACAGGTCTCTTACAGACATTCACCAGCCCCTTCTGCCTTCACCATCTCTAAGTTCTGAAACTGAGTCTACCTAGCACAGCAAGGCCTGGTCTCTTTGGGTCCAAAATGCAGTCAGCCCAGAGGGGCTCTGGCAGGCAAAAGGCTGTGGCTTCCAACAGCATGCAGTCACTACCCTGTGAGTCCCTTGAAGGACAGCCAAGGACCGGACACTTACCCTTCAACGTGCAGGAGAGTAGAAATGTAGCAAGAAGACAGCACTGGTGAGGAGTACGGAGCCAGGGAGGTTTTTATAAGGCACTCCAGCCCTCACCTTCAACCTCAAGTGAAGAAATCCCTCTGATTCATCTTGAGGCAATTACTAGACAAGGCTTTGTTGCTCAACAGAAGCTTCAAGCCTGTGGCTTTGACTGCAACACCAGCAGCCCAGATTGCTCCCATGGCAGGAGCCCCTCCTGCCCAGACTGACACAGAACCCTCACTCCAATCCCACCCACCCACAGGGCCTCAGCTCTGGGATCCAGCCTTCAGGTTCAGCTCTATCACCTGCTTCCTAGTCAAAGTCCATGGGAACATGTTTTCCTGCCTGGATGGTACCTGATTGGAAAGGGAAGGACTGGGGAGAGGTGTTTGCTGAGTTCCTATTACAACAAAAACAATAATGATAATAAAAACAATCAAGTGAACATGTAGTCCTGGAGCAAAGAAAAGGCACTGGCTTAAAACTAAGGGAATCTTAATACAGTATGGAACTTAGTTAATAATAATGTATCAATAAAGTTTCATCAATTGTTACAAATGTATCATAGTATTATAAGATATTAATCACGGGGAACCGTGTGCAGGTATTTGAAAACTGTCTACAGTATCTTCTCAATTTTTCCATAAATAAAAAACTGTTCTTAAAAACTTAAGTCTCGGGGCGCCTGGGTGGCACAGTCGGTTAAGCGTCCGACTTCGGCTCAGGTCACGATCTCGCGGTCCGTGAGTTCGAGCCCCGCGTCGGGCTCTGGGCTGACGGCTCAGAGCCTGGAGCCTGTTTCCAATTCTGTGTCTCCCTCTCTCTCTGCCCCTCCCCCGTTCATGCTCTGTCTCTCTCTGTCCCAAAAATAAATAAACGTTGAAAAAAAAAATTTAAAAAGATTTTAAAAAATAAATAAATAAATAAATAAATAAACGTTGAAAAAAAATTTAAAAAAAAAAAACAACTTAAGTCTCTATGTTTTAAAAAGTAAGCACATTTTGGTCATTCCAGATACTGCTTTATCCAAGTCCTCACCCATTCTGCAGAGAAAGAAAATGAGTTTAGAGAGGGGAGGTGTCAAACCCAAATTTGTCTGCTTTCAAAACCTTTGTCATTGATGTGATTTTTCCCCTAAATCAGAGTATGATTTTTTGTTATAAAATATGATACATACTCATATTTTTGGTAAAAATATAATTTGGGGTAGATTTACACAATCTTAAATATAAGGCCCTGATCTTTTTCCTCCAGTTTTTTGCCTAATACAGTCAAATTTTTTCTGAAGATTTATTTATTTATTTATTTATTTATTTATTTTAAAAGCTTTTTAGGTTTATTTAGAGACAGAGAGAGAGAGAGAGAGAACAAGTGAGGGAGGGGTATGGAGAAGGAAAGACAGAATTTCAAGCAGTCTCCACATCATCAGCGCAGAGCCTGATGTAGGGCTCCAGCTCACCAACCATGAGATCATGACCTGAGCCGAGAACAAGAGTCAGAGGCTTAACCAACTGCACCACCCAGGTGCCCCAAAATTTATTTATCTATTTTGAGAGAGAGCACAAGTGGGGGAGGAACAGAGAAAGAGAGAGAAAGAATCCCAAGCAGGCTCTGCACTGTCAGCACAAAACGCCATGAACAGCAAGATCGTGACCTGAGCTGAAATCAAGAGTCAGACACTTAACCCACTGATCCACCCAGGTACCCCAACAGTCAATTCTTGATTAGCTCTTTCAAAAATTCTTTCCTCCCTGCACCCCACCCCCACCCCCAAATCACTGTGTGGAAAGTGCCAAGCTGGATTCAGGGACAGAGGAGCACAATTTCTGTGGCTGCTCTCCTGCACTTTGGAGACAATTGGGTTCAGACACCTTCCTAAATAATAACACAGGGAGTTCACTGCAGATGGGGCCAAGGGTGGGAGGTGGTTGAGGAGTCTGGGGCAGCGTGGCAGTGGTTCAGCGCCAGTCACTGCAAGATTAGAGACCCAGATTCCACACTGGGATGGGCTGCTTTGCAGGCCACAAGGGGAAGCTGTGGAAAGGTGTTGGGGAAGAGCTCTGTGTGAGCTCTTGACTTCTGTGGGCCTGTGTCTGCATCTGCATAACCATCTCACTGCCTCTCCCATTGCCAGAGTTGTTACAAGATTCAACTAGGGAAATGTGTGAGAAAGTGCTTCAAAAGTGTAAAGTGTGACCCTTACATTTGTTTTCCCTTGTACCTCCCTAACTTGGATGTGGATCATCCAGGGCAGTCCAGCCTTCTGAGGGCCCAGCCACTGGGGCTGTGGGAAGGACAAAGGGACCCAACAGCGGCCTGCACTCCAGACCCACTCCAAGGAAGCCTCCCTACCACCTGCCTAAGCACAGGCCCAGATCTGTGCCACCAGCAATGCCTGAGGGAAGGCAAGGGAGTCAACACACAGTAGGCACTTGGCACAGTTCTTGGCATGTAGAATAATTCACCTGTCTTACCCTCCTCCCTCCTCCCACCTGGGCCCCCGTGAAAAGGTAGTATTGACCCCAAGGGGAAAAGACCAAGCCCCTGTTATGTTTCCTCTGGCTCTGTGGTGAGTGTCCTGGTGCTGGCTTTGGTGCCCCAGGGGCCCCCCAAGACTGTGTCTGACTTGGCCAACTCAACAGGAACTCCTCAAGAGCAGGACTGAACAGGAAGGCTGATGCTCAGGGCAGCCAAGGAGGATGAAAAACATGGAAACTATTCTGTGCATAGTTTGAGGCAGATGATAATACGATTGTACAGACATGTCGTCATACATCTGTCTGACCCCATAGAACGTACACAGAGTGAACCCTAAGGTCAACTATGCACTTTAGTTAACAATAATGTGTCACCCGTTGGCTCCTCGACTGTAAGAAATCTAACACAAATGCAAGATGTTAACTGGAGGAACTGGAGGAGGAGGGGGTTGAGAGAGTGTATGGGAACTCTACACTTCCTGCTCAACTTTGCTGTAAACATAAAACTTCCCCTAAAAAGTTGAGTCTATTAATTTTTTACAAATACTGCTTCATCTATGGGGCGCCTGGGTGGCGCAGTCGGTTAAGCGTCCGACTTCAGCCAGGTCACGATCTCGCGGTCCGTGAGTTCGAGCCCCGCATCGGGCTCTGGGCTGACGGCTCAGAGCCTGGAGACTGTTTCCGGTTCTGTGTCTCCCTCTCTCTCTGCCCCTCCCCCGTTCATGCTCTGTCTCTCTCTGTCCCAAAAATAAATAAATGTTGGAAAAAAAAAAAACAAATACTGCTTCATCTAGAGTCACTTACGTACAAAAAGCAATAGCATAATACACAGGAAATAAACTTTTCAAAAAAAATATCAGGCCAGATTGATACAAACTCACTTTTGCAACTCCCTCTGTAAAGTCAGTCAAAATGCTTTGACAATGTTGGAAAACCTAGCACAATGCGAGAAAATTTTAACTAATAGTGAAAACATGAATTTGAACTCTTTGACCTACACTTGAAGTGCTCTGATGGAAACATCCTGTAAAACACATCATGACAATTTCAAATTTTGTGATATAAAGAAACAGTGAATCAACCTGGTAAATCTGAGGAAAGTGTGTATGGGGGTTTCTTATAATATGCTTGCAATTTGTCTGTGAATTTGGAATTATGAAAATAAATTACATAAAATTAAAATGATCTCAAAACTTAAAATTACCCAAAAAAGTACTCATGACAACCCAAATGGCTCTTGTAGTCACACCCAAGAAGTTGGAAGAAGCACACCCAGAGCTTAAGGTGGGGTGACCAGAAGGAGCAGAATGGCAGCCACCAAGCTGGGTTTGGAGCCCAAGTCAGCCCAGAGACTGGCTTTGGGTAGAAGTAATAAATAGAAGTGCCTTGCCCTCATGAGGCACTTTCCATGCAGCTACCATCTGTGAGAGGGGAAATGAACTCCAGAGCACCTGGATGGCCCAGTTGGTTGAGCATCTGACTCCTGATTTTGGCTCAAGTCATGATCCCAAGGTCATGGGATCAAGCCCCACATCAGGCTCTGTGCTGAGCGTGGAGCCTGCTTGGGATTCTCCCTCTCTCTCCCTCTCTCCCTCTCTCCCTCTCTCCCTCTCAAAAATTAAAAATAACAAAAATAAAGGATGGGGATGGGGCGAGACACTGGGCCTAAAGGGATTCCGTCTCTGGAGATGGGAGAGAGCCTCACATGGGCTCCATCCCCTGAGCGATGGCAAGGAAAGAGGGGAACCTGGCAAACACTTCCCTCACCTTGGCATCTGCTAGCCACTGGCTGGGCAGGCAAGGGGGAATCAGGGGATGGTGCTCACCCCATGGAGGGAGTCAGAGTCAGGGCAGTCTCCCTGGTAAGACGGGGACAGAGGCAAGAGTGCCAGGGAAGCAGAAGCATTGCTTATTTTTTGTTTTTAATTTGAAATTATTTTTATTAAACAACATTTTTCCTTACACTTCTACTTTGGGTATTTGTGTCTTCATACTTTTGCACAGCTGTCTACTGGATATCAGGAGTGGGGGCTTGCAAATTTTTAATTTTAATTGAAGTGTATCTGTCATATACCATTTCAGATGTACAACACAGTGATCCCAAAATTCTATACATTACTCAGTGTTCAACACAGTCAGCATAGTTACCATCTATGACCATATGACATTATTACAATATTAGTGACAACATTCCCTATGCTGTACTTTTCATTCCTGTGACTTATCTTTTTTTATTTTTTTAATGTTTACTTATTTTTGAGAGAAAGAGAGAGACAGGGCATGAGTGGGGGAGGCGCAGGGAGAGAGGGAGACACAGAATCCGAAGCAGGCTCCAGGCTCTGAGCTGTCAACAGAGAGCCTGACATGGGGCTCAAACTCATGAACTGTGAGATCATGACCTGAGCCGAAGTCGGACACTTAACCAACTGAGCCACCCAAGGGCCCAGACTTATTTTATAACTGGAAGTTTGTACCTCTTATTTCCCTTATTTCCCCCACCCCACCCCCACCCCCACTCTAGTAACACCAGTTTCTTCTCTGTATTTATAAGACTGTTTTTGTTTGTTTGTTAACTTGCTTTGTTTTTTAGATTTCACATACAAGTGAAATCTTATGGTATTTGTCTTTGACTTATTTCATTAGGTCCATCACTGTTGTCACAAATGGCAAGATTTCATTCTTTTTTATGGCTGAATAATATTCATTGTAAATATATATCACATCTTACTAATATCCATTCATCTATCACTGGAAACTTAGGTTGCTTCTATATTTGCCTATTGTAAATAAGACTGCAATAAACATAGGGTGGCATATATCTTTTCAAATTAGTGTTTTCATTGTTGTTTGAACAAGTAAGTTTCCAGATTTATCCTGTTTTGACAAGCAGAATGTCAACGTAGAGAAGATATTTTACATTGATGGGGGAAGGAGGCTAAGGAGAGGGAGACCTCTCCCTAAGTGGTCCTAAGATGCAAAGCTAATCACTGGGTCAATTTTCAAAAAGAATCCCCAGGTTTTCAGGAAGTGAGACACCAATACCTCCATACCTTGCCCCATCTTCTTGTCACAATCTCCAAAATTAGCAGTTAGAAAGAGGTATCAGTTGGACAAGGATGACCACAGCCAAAGTATCAAAGGAGAAAGAGAGGTTATCAAAGCCTCCAAAATGCAGTCTCTTTAAGTCTGGTGACCACAGACTCCCCTGCATTCTTTGTGTTAGCCCGATTACCATGGCAACATGAGCTGAAAGGAGCAGAGCTCCAGGGCCCCTCATGGCCCCACGGAGGCGTGGATATGGGCCCAGGCCACCACTGCAGTACCAGGCTCCTCCCTAAAACTACACTACTGGCTTCAGCAGCCACACCTTACAGCCCTGAGAATCTGCTGTACAGGGACAACTGAGTGAGACCCCAGCTTCCTGTCCCCTCAGCATGTGGAAGCAGCGCTGTTCCAACAATGGAATAAGGATGCCCCTAGGATGTTTGGACTTTCAAGGGTAGGGGAAGCCACAAGAGGAGAAACTAGACAGGAGCTGGAGACACATGTGGTTGTATTTTTATCCTGAAGGTTGGATTATGTCACAATTGTAATTTGGGATCCAATTCAGCTTACTCAGCATCACAGTTTCCTTGCTCCTCCAGAATTCAATGGCTTATGTTGGGACAAGGTTGTGATCCTGGTAGGAAATCAAGTAGTGGAGTATATCTAAGGTCCATTCTGCCTTTTTTTTTTTTTCTTTTTCAGGTGAAATTAGTTCTATTTTTTACACCTTTACTAAGTTATACTTGATACCCCCAAAACTGCACATGCTTAATGTGTAAAGTTTGATGAGGTCAGATATATGCACACACCCATGACACCATGACCACAATCAAGGTAAGAGACATATCTATCACCTCCAAAAGTTTCCTTGAGTCTCTTTGTTTTTTGGGTGTTTTTGGTTTTTTTTTGTTTTTGTTTTTGTTTTTGTTTTTGTTTTTTTGGTTTTCATGGTAAAACACTTAACATTAGATCTACCCTCTTAAGAAATGTTCAAGTACACAATGCCCTGTTGTTAACTGTGGGCCAGCAGGTGTCTAGAGATTCTTTATCTTGGGTAACTATAACTTGACATCCATTGAACAACAATGGCACTGCTTCCTTCAAGGACACCGCTCAAAGCAGATGAGGCTGCTGGAAGAGCTCCTCCTGGATGCTTACTTTTATTTGGTTTTCTTTCCCTTTCTTTGCTATTACATTCCACATCATTTTGAGACATACAAAAGACTATATGAACCATCTAAGTTCATTAAAAAAAACAAAATAAAACACAAGCACCTGTGAATCTATAGGATGCTTTTAGTCCTCTGGACAAGCATCTATTGACTGGCAAAATATTCCAGAAAGCAGAGGAGGGAAATAAAGAATTGTTGTTTTGCTACAGAAGTTAATTATCTGAGAGCCCAAGATGAGCTAGCAAGAGTGGTCAGGTGTGCTTCAAACGTGATTTTTTAGGGGCGCCTGGGTGGCTCAGTTGGTTAAGCATCTGACTTCAGCTCAGGGCATCATCTCACGGTTTGTGGATTTGAGCCCCATGTCAGGCTCTGTGCTGACAGCTCAGAGCCTGGAGCCTGCTCCAGATTCTGTGTCTCCCTCTCTCTCTGCCCCTCCCTCACTCACACTCTTTTTCTCTCTCTCTCAAAAATAAATACACATTTTTAAAAAATATTTAAGAGTAATTTTTTAGTTTCTGCATCTTAGACCAAATTTCTTAAGCTGCTGAATCTCTTCCTGGAGAAGAGAGGGGCTGTCCCACAGTGCCTGGGTGGGGTGGGCGGGACTGCCAGGAATGAAGCCACCTTGTGACTCCGAGAAACTCCCCAGGGCAGGTGTTGGGGCCAGTGAGGTGCCAGGAAGGAGTGTGGTTGACAGGTCTTGACATTACTGCCCCAGGAGCAGGAGTTCTAGACAGGATTGGGAACAAGGCTGAAAATTGTAAGAGTGGCAGACATCAGAGAAAAGGAGAAATGGAAAGAGGTCATAAGTCACCTCACAGGACCTTCATGGGCTTCATGTGGAGAAAGCCTAATGGGGCACAAGGCAGGCTGGACCAGGCCCAGTCATGGTGGGGCCAACTTTTCACAAAGTACTCAGCACTGAGGGATTCCAGCTTACCGAAGTTCCTGAGGCTAATCCCAGAAGGGGAGGAGAAGACTCTGGTCCGTTGCAAGAGGGAAAAGAGGAGAGACACACTTCATGTAAGAAAGTGGCTAAGGCTCCTGCTCAGGCCAGGGCACCAAGCTGGGGCTTGCATTCCACCCAGAAGATCAATCCAGTTGGAACTTCTAAAGCTCTGAAGGTCCAAGAAGGCGCTGTTTATGAGACAACCTCTAAGGGCCTTGAAAAAACAAAAACAACCACCCTTTCACTTTACCTGTGGGGAAGGTGGCCATTTTCTGGTGCCATGAGCCCATTCTTTCTTTAGCATTCCAGAGACTAAAGCTCATGTGCACAGAAGATGAGTGTGTGGAGCTCCCCCTCACACAAGGAGTAAGCTTAGTTAATATGAGGACCTACTCCTGCACCCAGCTGCAGAAACAAACACTAGGGGAAGGTGATGAAAACTCAGGTCACATGGCCACCCCAAAGGAAGTCAGTGGAGGTGTCCACTCCCCCAGCCTGTATCCCACTGCAAAGAACAAGGAAAAGAAAAAAGGTTTCCTTAGCAGGGATCAAGGGGCATCCCTTCCCAGCCTGTGAGAGCCCCAGAACTGGGGAAGTCCATAACCCTGCGGATGAGATGGTGTAGGTGAAGACTTGCACCGTGTGTGAGTCCCAGTCACCACACTCCTAGCTCAAAGCCTGTGCCAGGAGTCATCCACGCCCTCCCCGGGCAGCTGGGCCCATCAGAGACTCCTCCAGACTGAGTGGGAGCCCAGACAGGGCAGGTGTTGGGGGTTGTATGTAAATACAAGCAATTGCTGCCCTGCAGGAGATGGCAGGAAACCTTGCAGAGTTCCTTGGGGTCCCCAGGAGAATACACCCTCACTATGAACTGGTTTTCAGTAAGGCACACCATTTTTTAAGCTTATTTTTTTTAGTAGTCTCTACACCCAATGTGGGGCTCAAACTCACAACCTTGAGATCAAGAGTCACATGCTATGCCAACTGAGCCATCCAGGAACCCCAAGGCACTCCATTTCTTGCTCTTAGGGAACAGATTTTGGAAGGAACTGATTATTCTCTTAAAAGGGCCACATAACACTTTAAATTGATGAATTCTGTGGTTATGTGAACAATATGTCAATAAAACTGCTTTTTGTAGGGTGCCTGGGTGGCTCAGTCAGTTAAGCTTCCGACTTCAGCTCAGGTCGTGATCTCGCAGTCCGTGAGTTCGAGCCCCACGTCAGGCTCTGTGCTGACAGCTCAGAGCCTGGAGCCTGTTTCAGATTCTGTGTCTCCCTCTCCCTCTGACACTCCCCCATTCATGCTCTGTCTCTCTCTGTCTCAAAAATAAATAAACGTTCAAAAAATGTTTTTTTTAAACTGCTTTTTGGCTTTGGGTTTGGGTTTTAACAAGACTGCAAAGACATTTTATGACAAGGAGGATTCAAAACAGAGACCCTCTATTAGCAGATATAAGCAGATGCTTGACCAGCTGGGAATTTTTTTTATGAGAAAATTGCAGCACATTTTTTCAGAATAGGCAAGGCAAAGAGCTATCTTGAAGCAGTTTTCTTTTGCTCTGTTGGGCAATGGTGTTGGGATGCCTGGCCTCTGACCTCCAGTGCACACTTAGTTAGCCAGCAGTGTCTTTGATCAATTTGGGGTAGGGAGTGGAATCTCCTGGTGATATGAGGCAAGACATATGGGGTAAGATATTTACCCCATCCAGATCCTAAGGCTGGAAAAGTTTCCTGAAGTCAAATTACCATGAGGGAAAGGGAGAGAGGAATGCCAGGGACAAAGGAGACACAGGGACAATAAGAGCTGCTGAAGGAAACTCTTCCAAACTTCCTGTGTGCTTTGGGTAACAATGCTGAATCATCAGAATAGGAACAGAATTTGTTTGCCAGCAAAGAGCACCACCAAGCCTGGGCTTTATAGAGGGTTTCCCAGAAGGGTGATAAAGAAATATCATCTATGGAATTGTGCAAACTGACCTACAACACCAGCTCTTAAAGCAAAAAGAAGCAACCTCAAAAGAGGCTGCTGCTGTCTGTCCACCAGTCATGAGGGCAGAATTGATCCCAGAGCCCCATGGGTCTGAGTGAGCACTTGGTTCAAAAAGGAGATGCCAGGCATCCTCCTAAAAGGGGATGTGGGAGGGGTTTCTGGGTGGCTTGGTCAGTTAAGCCTCCAATTCTCGATTTCAATGATCTCACGGCTTGTGGGATTGAGCCTTGCATAAGGCTCTGTGCTGTCAGTGTGGAGCCTGCTTAGGATTCTCTCCCTCTCATTTGGTCTCTGCCCCTCCTTGCTAGCTCTGTCTCTCCCTCTCAAAATAGCCAAATAAACATTTTTTTATAAAGGGGGGTTGTGGGAGCATGAGCAACTAAGTGGGAAAATTAAAAATACACCATTGTCATTGATTCATCAAGTCATACCTGTGGCAGTTCCTGGGAAGACTCCCACCTGTCTCATGGGTCAATTGACTCCCCTGGAATTGGAGCCAACAGCTTTTTTAGACAGTAGCTGCAATTGTGTCAAAAGTTTGGTTTATGGAAATGAATGTGACATTGACTATCAAATGCCAGTGCTGGGGTGGGCTGAGATTAAAGGAGTCCTACAAGATACCTTCAAACCCTTGGACAGCACAGAGTACTTGGCAAAATACTCTGGAGGGAAAAGAAGACAAGCAAAGCATTTTCTGAATTTGTTGAAAAGTTAATTCTCTGTGAGACCCAGGTTACATAACAGAAAGGGGAGGTGCTTCAGAAATGAATTTTGAGGTCACAACCTCAGACTGTGAATTTCTAAATTTCTGAACCTTTTCCTAGAGGAGGGGACTCAAGAGTAAGAATGTCTCCAGAGCTCTAGAGTATGGCACCACCTATGCTGCTCCTAGCCTGGGAGTTCCAAATGCAGGCTGGGGAAAAGGCTCTTTAGCCTGCAGAGAAAACAAAAACATACCAGCAAGTGAGTGTGTTTTCCAGTAATGACACTGATGGGCTCAGGAGAAGAACTAAGTCCAACTTGGCTGGAGCACATGACTAAAAGTTCTGCAAGAGTAACGTTATTCAGAAGGAGAAATGAAGGAGGCAATGAAATGCATAAGCAGGAGTGCTCTGCAAGGTATTCATTTACTTCATGCCTCCAGTACCTCCAGAGTTCACATTGCTTCTCATATATGTTTTCTTGTCTTATAATGCTGGCTAAGGCCTCCAATACAATTATTCAATACAGTGGTAATGGGGCATCCTGTATTATTCCTGGCATTAAAGAAAAATGTCTAGGGGTGCATGGGTGGCTCAGTCAGTTAAACATCCAACTCTTGATTTTGACTCAGGTCATGATCTCACTGTTTTTGAGATCAAGCCTCTGGTTGGGCTCTGTGTTGACAGCAGAATTCTTTCTCCCTCTCCCTGCCCCTCCCCTGCTCACACACACTCATGCACATGCTCGCTCTCTCTCTCTCTCTCTCTCTCTCTCCCAAAATAAAAAAGTAAACATTTTTTAAAAGAGAGAAATGTCTAATATTTTTCCATTAAGTATGATATTAATGATTCAGTCTTAATAGATGCACTTAATCACGGAGGATTCTAGAACCAAAGCAGAAAAGAAACCCAGAGCATACTATTTTGGTTAGATATTTTGCTCTAGAAAGCACAGGGTTAAAAAATGTGCCATAGCTAAACAAGATGCTGAGGAAGCTGAAATGGATGGAGTCTTTGCTGGGACTAGGTCAATGAGGAGCCTCTGTATGGGTATTGGTTATTTTATCCTGTATTGGCTGCAGGATAACTCCATGATTTCTGCTGTTAAACAGGTCTATTAAGGAGAAAGAAGAAAAGGCTCCTGTCCACTGAAAAGAGGATGGCTACAGATCATTGGAAAGAGTTGCTGAAAGTCTACACCCTGACCTGAGCAGCCAGTCCAGACTGTGATTTTGCAAATCAGAGAATTATTCACATGGGAACTTCCACAGCCCCTAAGACTGGGGAAAAGGCTACCCAACCCAGGAAGAAGGGAGAATTATCAGTGGAACAACCCCTAAATGCTTCGGGAGATCAAGATGCTAATCCTCTTATTCTATTGTTGATGTCTGGAGGATTGCTGACACCAGAAAATAAAAAAATTTTAAACTTAAAAATTTAAAAAAACAGGTAATTCAGGCCCTGAGGCATGCCTGGTGATGTCCTGGACAAAGGAGAGGGGCCCAAGTGAAAAGCTCATTCTGACACCTGCTGTGTCAACCCTGGATAGCAGAGACCTGGCAGCAAAGAGGCCAGAGAGCAGAGGAAAGGCTGGCCTTCTGCAATCTCAGGGTGGAAGCCCACTAGAAAAGAGCATTTCTGGGTCTTAACCAGTGTTTCTTCCCTGCAGACATTCAGGGATCCAAGCTCTGCCACTTGCCAAGTTAATAAGTTTTGTCATGTTCTTAACTTCTCTGAATCTCCTCATATGTAAAATGGAACTAGTAATTACCTCTCAAGACGTTGTTACAAGACATGAATGAAATAAACTATCATAAAGTCTAGTGCTGAAAACCACAATTATCAGCAAATATATCAGGTGCATGTCAAAATTCTTGTTTTAATTCATTAATGAGAGAATCAGCAAAGAGTTTTAAAAGCTGATTTGAAGAGTATTGGAGATTATATACAGTCAGGAAAGGAATGCCTAAGTAAGACTCTTCAGTTAGAGGACTCAACTTTCAATGGGGTGAAAAACCATGACAGGGGCTTAACATCTCTACTAGACTATGAAATCATAGCACCACATCAAGCTTTATCCATTAAGCAAATATACTGTGCTGACCATGTTACATTTTCCAAAAGTGTCAGTTGATGGAAGATTAACAAGGAGTAAGATCTTGCTTCTATTGAGAGAGACTGTAGCACGAGATCAAAGATTTCAGCAACCACCATTTTGTCTTTTCCAGGTTCAAGATGACTTTTTCCCTTCACACTGACACCCAACAGGAACCCAGTAAGTGTTGGTAGCTTTCCATGCCCTCTTCACCCCATTTTAATTTAGACTGAATTCCCCAGATCAGGGGGCCAGAGAAAAGGCTAGTATCTGGACCCTCCCAAGTGGAGGGAGGCATGGGGAAATCTTTTCCATTGGAATAATCTCTTTTGTTCAGATGCTAGATAACCAACTGCCCAATTCCAGATCCTCTCCACTCCCTTTAGGAATTTTGTCATAAACATGAGGAATTTGGCTAAAGTCAGGAGCCTTGAGTGGAGAACATGAGTAGAGAAGCAGATTTCAGACAGGTCACCCTTATAGCCCGGAAATCTCAGCGGCCGGATCTGCCTCAATCGGTGAGCCAAGGTCTCCTTGGTGGACTCAAACATTGCATGAGGTTTCCTGCTAAACAACTTATTTCTCAACTTCCCACTACCTTGTTCTTCTTTTGTCACTGGGGAAACAGGAAACCAAATCACCTTTCTCTGGGCTACAAGCCCTGTCTGACTCTGTCCAGTGATTCCTGTCATGGGCACAATTTGCTTATTAGTCATAAGCTTCCCAGGACTGCCTCCATCACCTCCACCTCTTTCTCCAGGATGCCAGTGCCAGCTGGGCCACCTCCCCTGCCCAACCATGAGCTCAGGTATCAACTGTTGACAGCTCTGTGTCAATGTGATTCTTCACAACCAGTGGCCCATCACTTATGGTGAAACTCCAAAGGGCACTCTGGGCCACCTTCCCCATGCTCTCACCAAGCTGGCTTAGAAAAGCAGACTCGTTGGGCTTTCAGATAAATGCAAATGATTAATAATGGTAAATTTCTGCCCAAGGAATCCGTTAACAGAGATTCTAACAATCCATTAACAGCGAATTAAAGGTACTGGGATATGTCTTCCCCACCCTGACTCAGACACACACATGCACACCACTGCCACCACCAATGTGGATGATCATGAGGCAAATCGAATTTCTCTCCCATTTTGTGCACTCTCCCATTATGTTTCCTAAATGCTGAGTGAATCCTGGTGTAGAGCTTGGTGAACCCTGTAAACCTGTCCCATCTTCTTTTGCCTGGGCCACGTTTGGGCCAGCAATTCACCTTTAAAGTACCTCTCAGAACTACATCATCTCCATTTCTGCAATGCAGAGAGGGCATTTGCACTCCTGACAAGGCGGAACCACTTGCTTTGGGGTTGGATAAAGCTGTCCTTCAAGGACCTAAGAAGGAAGCAAACTTGTCCCTGAGCCTTCCTTCCCACTTACCCAGCAGAAACCCATCTTAGTGTGCAATGATATATCCCTTCATCCCATTTGCATTCCAATCTTTTATTATTTGTAATTAATTTTTCATTGAAGTATAGTTGACACACAATGTCACTTTAGTGTCAGGTGTACAACGTAGTGATTCAACATCTCTGTATTTGTGCTGTGCTCACAACTGTAGCCACCATCTGTCACCATACAATGTTACTATAATACTATGGACTGTATTCCCCATGCTTTTATTACCATTACTTATTCATTCCATAACTAGCAGCCTGAATGTCCCCTCCCCTTGACCTATTGTGCCCATCCCTATCTGGCAACCACAAGTTTGTTCTCTGTATTTATGGGTCTGTTTCTTTTTCTTGTGTATTCATTTGTTTTGCTTTTTGGAATCCACATATAAATGAAATCATATGATATATTTCTGTGTCTGACTTATTTCACTTATTATACCCTCTAGATCCATCCATATTGTTGTAAACGGCACGATCTCATTCTTTTTCGTGACTGAATAATACTCCATTGTGTGTGTGTGTGTGTGTGTGTGTGTGTGTGCCACATAGTCTTTATCCATTCATCTATTGATGGACACTTGAGCTGCTTCCATACTGTGGCTATTGTAAATAATGCTGCAATAAACATACAGATGCATATATCTTTTTTAATTAGTGTTTTAGTTTTCTTTGGGTAAATACTCAGTAGTGGAATCACTGGATCGCATGGTATTTCTATTTCTAACTTTAGAGGAACTTCCATACTGTTTCCATAGTGGCTGCACCAGTTTGCATTCCCACCAACAGTACACAAGGTCTCCTTAAGCCCCAGTATTAATTTTCTCCTGGCCGCCAACCATTTTCACGAATATGTTAGCTGATAATAAAGCTGACTAGTAATTAAAGATTTGGTTGATGGATACAAGTTTAAGCTAACCTTTTCCTACTCATTTGTGTTATGTGATTAAAGTTTACTACAAACAAAAAGCCCAGTGATCTGCAATAAATAATCTTCAGCATTAGAAGCCAGTTAATCTGAGTGGCATCTTGTTGTGGAAGGGGGGTGGTGTTCCTCCTGAAATCCTGGGGGAATTGGCCACCTTCTCTTCTCCCCTTGGACACAAAGGTCTTCTGGCTTCTCAAAGAATCTCTTCTCCCCCACCTGACCCCCACAGAGTTGGGTTCCTCTTCAGCCCAGGCTGCTGGGGTCAGAGGTACACAATCACCCCAGAGAGGGCTGAAGTTTCCCTGCTCTGTTTATGAAGCGACTCAGTGCCTCCCACATGCAGAGGGACCCCAAGCCAGCCTCCATGTCGCAGAGCACAGTGCACCCTCAGCTCCCAGAGCAAGAGAGCTTGGAAGGGCTGTGGGCAGCTGGAGAGAGCTTGAGAGAGCAGCGCACATCCCACAGAGTCCAACCACGCACAAACAGCAGCAATCATAGAAACAGTCCAGCCTTCACTGCTAAAATCCAGCAGCTAAGACAAGTGTTCTTAACCTCTTAGGGGTCTTGGGCCCTTTCAAGAATCTGATGAAAGCCATGGAGAAATGTGCTTATTGATGCAAACACTCAAAATTATGCTTTAAGCTCCAATTATATTTCAGAGATGCATAGTAGACCAAGTTAAGAACTCTGACTTACAGATTCTCATGGCAGCACCCTACCCCCTTCTCCATCACTAATACTACTCCCCCATCACCTAAGTGGACACAGAAGAAAATTTCCCAAGGCATAGCCTGGAAATTCAGCTTGGGGTTGGGTTCTGGTGAAAGGCACCCATTCATTGCTGGCCTTCCCATTTTACCAGACCCTTGGAAAATCCAGAGTGATGGTTGGGAGGTTATTGTAGATATTCTCTGATCAGCAGAGCATTCACCGCCCCCCCCTCCAGGGCAGCACCCTATTCTTTGAGTTGAGTTTTAGGAATACATTGGCCTATTTGTCCGTTTCTTTATTTCATCACATTGGGAGGCTGGGAGCAGAACAAGAAGGAAAGCTTCAAAAATTTCCAAGGAGAAATTACAAGTGTGGGACAAGGGAACTGTTAGTGTTACTTAATGTAAAACCCTGAACAACCACCTACCATCACACCACACACAGAATCAGTCTCTCTCTCTCTCTCTCTCTCACACACACACACACACTTCTACTACCTCCCTAATTTCTCAAGAGTCACATCTAAGATATTTTTCTCAATATTAAATTTTAGTTTGGAAAGCAGGGTGAGTTTTCCCTACATCATTCTATTCCCATATCACCCATTTGGGAACAATTAAGAAAATCATCAGCTACAAGTATCACGGGCTTTTCAGAATCCTTGAGTTCTAGAACTAATTTCTCTGGACCATGGGATTAGATGAGATGAAAATAGTTTGGGGAGAACATGGGGAGGAAACCAGATGAGTGGAAAGCACTGAAGGTTTGTGAGAGACGGGAAGTGGGGACAATAGAGGTTTGGTTTAGGTCCTTTGGGTTTTCCAGCCCTCCCTCCACCCACTAGGAACCTCATCCCACAAGAGAAAGGCAAGACACCAAAAGAGGCCTGAGGTATCAACTACTTTATTATTTTGCAAGGACAGGTCCAGGGCCCAGCCCCAGGGCCCAGGGCTCTGCTACTCTCGGTGGATATCTTCATGGGTTGCCACACCCACCTTTATCACCAGTATGAGGAACTCTTCAAAGTTAATTGCACCATCACTATTGACATCCAACTCTTTGAACCAGGTGTCTGCATCCTTTTTCTGTAAAGAAGAAGGAGAAAGAGGACAGAGTGTAAAGACTTTGACAAGAGCTGAGGCACAGCTGTCTACAGAGTGGTGTGGAGGACCAGTGCCTAGGGCTTCATCAGCCGGGCAGAACCCTGACCACACCCAGCCCCTCCTCACCTTCATGTACCGAGGACACTCTGTCTCTAACAATTTCTTCAAATCATCCCTGTAGAGGGCATGGTAATTCCCCTTCTCCAAGGAGTATTTGTGGTAAACGTCAATGAGGGAGTTTATAGCAGTCTCCAGTTCCGTCAGCATGGTGCCCAAGGATCTGCCCCACCTGGAACACAGAACACATGGGGAATCCCAGGGTGGGGAGGGTGCCTCTGCCTCCAGCAGAGTGAAGACTAGGGGGACACTCATTACCCCCAGCTGATGGCTTTGTCCTGGTCTGCACCATTTAGGTAACCCAGTGGATGGCTGTGCTGATGGGAAGGAAGGGCTGTGGGAGGGGGAGGGTCCACACACAGTGCCTGCCAGCTCTCCCTGTGCCCTCACCCAACCAAGAGTGCCAGAGGACTGTTCCGTCTCTATCCCTATCTCACCAACTTCCTCCAGGAGCTCTGGATCGAGCTCCAGACCTCCCTGATATTTCTCTCCCCTCTCATAGAAAAGGCAGCTCCACTTCCAGCCCTCTCTCCTGTGGGGGCCCAGCCTCAAAGCATGGAGCCAACCGAGGCAGTCCTACTTACCAGGTCTCCCTGAAACAGAGTTGACAGAAGACATGCAGGGCTGAGTGTCGGCTCCCTTTTATAGCAGCCAGGCTTTGGCCAGCTGCCAGGGCCATGCAGAGGCAGCTGCTCCCTTCCTGGGTTGCCACAGCCTCTGGTTTCCCAATCAGGTAAATGGGGCAATCACTGCACAGAATGAAAGTTTCTGATGAGAGGTGGAGGTGGGGGCGGTGGGTAGTGGAAAGAGGAAGGCACTTGCTAGGCACTAGTGCCCAGCAGGAGAGACCAGAAGAGGCCATGGTGAGGACTCCTTTGGTGGGCCCCTGGTATCCTCTGGCTTGGCCAACCAGGGTGCCCACTCCTGAGTCCCCCTCACTGTTGCTGCTGCTAATCTTGTGCATTGTGGCCTGTCTGTGCATCTCTGAAATATAATTGGAGCTGAAAGCATAATTTTGAGTGTTTGCATCAATAAGCACATTTCTCCATGGCTTTCATCAGATTCTTGAAAGGGCCCAAGACCCCTAAGAGGTTAAGAACACTTGTCTTAGCTGCTGGATTTTAGCAGTGAAGGCTGGACTGTTTCTATGATTGCTGCTGTTTGTGCGTGGTTGGACTCTGTGGGATGTGCGCTGCTCTCTCAAGCTCTCTCCAGCTGCCCACAGCCCTTCCAAGCTCTCTTGCTCTGGGAGCTGAGGGTGCACTGTGCTCTGGGACACGGAGGCTGGCTTGGGGTCCCTCTGCATGTGGGAGGCACTGAGTCACTTCATAAACAGAGCAGGGACCCTTCAGCCCTCTCTGGGGTGATTGTGTACCTCTGACCCCAGCAGCCTGGGCTGAAGAGGAACTCAACTCTGTGGGGGTCAGGTGGGGGAGAAGAGATTCTTTGAGAAGCCAGAAGACCTTTGTGTCCAAGGGGAGAAGAGAAGGTGGCCAATTCCCCCAGGATTTCAGGAGGAACACCCCCCTTCCACAACAAGATGCCACTCAGATTAACTGGCTTCCAACACTGAAGATTTGTGGTACATCTCTCTTGTTACAAAACACAAAGCACAAAGAGCCTTGGAAAATGCCTATCAGGAAGGTGGTGCACACAACCCACCCAGTCTACAGACACGGAAGTAGACAGCCAGGAAGGTGAGGCAGTTCACTCAGAGTTTCCCAGTGCAGAAATGTCATGGCCCAGAGAATCATGCACCAGAACATGACCTGACAAGAACATGACTCTGCTGAGAAATCTCTCTGCTTCCTTCATGCATTCAACAGATATTTACATTGTGCCTCTCCAGGTCATCATCACCTCCTGGGGGAAGTAGATGAGATTAGCGCCCTCTCCTTCATGTTTCCATACCTCTTTGGGCTCCAATATATTGTTAACTTTATAGCTGTGTGACTTTGGGTTAATTACACTCTCTGTGACTTAGTTACCTCAATTATTAGGAAGAGATTAAAAATAGAGTCTACCTGCAGCCTATGGAATGGGGGAAAATATTTGCAAATCATTTATCTGACAAGGGGTTAATATCCAAAATATCTAAAGAACTTCTACAATTCAACAACAAAATTACCCTGATTGAAAGATGGGCAAAGGACTAGAAGACATTTCTCCAAGGAAGGTATACAAAGCCACAATGAGGTACCACCTCAGACCCAAGTGATAGTGAGGGTGTGGAGAATTTGAGACCCTTGTGCACTGTTGGTGGGAATGTAAAATAGTGCAGCTGCTGTGGAGAACAGTGCGATGGCTCCTCAAAAAGTTAAAGACAGAATTACTACGTGATCCAGTAATTCCACTTCTGGGTCTATACCCAAAATAATTGAAATCAGGGTTTCAAATAGATATTTATACATCCATGATCACAGCAGCATTATTTACAACTGCCAAAAAGTAGAAACAAGCCGGTGTCCATCCAAGGATGAGTGAATAAATAAAATGTAGTATATACTTAAAATGGAGTATTATCAGCCTTTAAAAAGGAAGGTAATTCTCACACATGCTACAACATGGATGAACCTTGGAGACGTGATGCTGCATGAAATAGACCAGACACAAAAAGACAAATGCTGTTTGATTCCACTTATATGAGGTCTCTAGAGTAGTCAAATTCATAGAGACAGAAAACAGAATGGTGGCTGCCAGGGCCTCAGGGAGGAATAATGAAGAGTTAGCGTTTATTGGGTTAGGGTTTCAGCTGCAATATAAAGAGTCACGGGCACCTGGGTGTCTCAGTCAGTTAAGTGTTCAACTCCTGATTTCAGTTCAGGTCATGTTCTCACAGTTTGTGGGTTCAAGCCCCACATTGGGCTCCGTGCTGACAGTGTGGAGCCTGCTTGGGATTCTCTCTCCATCTCTCTCTTCCTGTCTCGTGCTGGTTCTCTCTCTCTCTCTCTCTCTCTCTCTCTCAAATAAATAAATAAATAAACTTTTAAAAAAGACAGAGTTCTGAAGATTGGTTGCGCAACAATGAGCACATATTTAACACAACTGAACAATACACGTAGATGGTAAATTATATATATATATATATATATAGCCACAATTAAAAACTTAAAAATTTGGGGCGCCTGGGTGGCGCAGTCGGTTAAGCATCCGACTTCAGCCAGGTCACGATCTCGCGGTCCGTGAGTTCGAGCCCCGCGTCAGGCTCTGGGCAGATGGCTCGGAGCCTGGAGCCTGTTTCCGATTCTGTGTCTCCCTCTCTCTCTGCCCCTCCCCAATTCATGCTCTGTCTCTCTCTGTCCCAAAAATAAAAAAAAATAAAAAAAAAATTTAAAAAAAAAAAAACTTAAAAATTTTTAAATGCTTCCGCCTAAAAAACTAATAAAATCTACCTTATAGTGTTGTGAGGACTAATAACAAATGAAAAATATTTATGATTTGCAGACTTTTTAAAGTTTATTTATTTATTTTGAGAGATAGAGAGAAAGAAAGCAGGAGCAGGGGAGGGGCAGAGAGAAAGAGGGAGAGAGAGAATCCCATGCATGCTCTGTGCTGTTAGCACAGAGCCCAACGCCAGGCTCAAACTCCCAAACCGTGAGATCATGACCTGAGCAGAAATCAAGAGTCGAATGTTCATGGGCTGAGCCACCCAGGCGCCCCTGTGGACTTTGTTAATATGTATTATATTTTAATAAACAGTTTACACAAAGGATGTGTGACGTACTTAGCGCACTGCAGAGCTAGCACTGGGTGGGTACCCACTGTGACGACTGCTATCACGAGTGCCTGACTCCTCAGCTGGGCTGTGAGCCCTCAAGGACCCAGAATGGACCATCCATCTCTGCCTCCACAGGACCCAGCACAGGGACTGGAATACATACTAACAGCAAACAATCAATAATAAGAACAAATAATAGCAAAAAAAAACATTTATTGGGCTGTTACCACGTGCCAGGAACTGTTGTACATGCTTTACCTACATCAATCCATTTCTCACTATAAACTATGAAGTTTGTACTGTCATAATCCCCATTCTACAGATGAGGACCTGAGGCCCACTGAGAGATACAACATTCAGTGCATCGGATTACTTGGGTGACATGATGTGACATCATGCACTTCCTGCCTCTGCCTGGAATGCTCTTTGCCAGTCAAGTCCTTCTTTTTCTTCCTGATCCAGACAGGCACTGTGTACTCTGCATCTGTCTCTGACCCTCCTCCCCACACCCCTACCAACACTGAGTTAATTCTTCTCTCCTCCATGCTACCCAAATCTTCATACATCATGGCATTTTCCCCACTGTGTTATGACTCATCTGTTTCTTTTCTGTCTTTTCTTTGGGACCAGGATCCCCTTTGAGCAGAAATCACATACATCCCTGGGGCCTGGTACAAACTAGGTGCTCAACTAATACTTACTGAGGTGATAAGCGAATGCACAATTGAACTTTGATCTATCCCTTATATGATGCTGAAATTCCCTTTATCACATCCCACCAGCTTAAATCACTTTTGTAACATGGCAGAATATAAACACATCAACCAAATGCAATCTAACTTCCTTGGCAAGAGGTTAGTCAACCTTGTGACAGAAAAATAGAGCTGTTTCTGACACATATAATGACAACTTTTCAATCAATGATCAAGCACTTATCTATACCTGTTGTTCACCAAGCCTCTCCTATATGGCCTGGCATAATAGCACCTTACTTACCCCAAATAGCACAATATATTTTCAAAGTATTTTTATATCACTGCCTCATTTGATAACCCTGCAAAGTGGACATTACAGGTACAATTATCCCTATGTGACAGATGAGGAAACTGAGGCACAGGGAGTTACTCAAGTTTCTTCCTATGGACATGTGTTCTGCTTATGTGCCAAAAAGCACACATTAGAACAAAAAAAGTGGCTTTTCTGAGACTCTTCTTAGGATCCATTCACAAGCCTGGAATGGAGCTCACACTGACCTCTCCCAGTGGAGGTGAGGGTGAGGCTGATGATGTCATCCCAGGCCCCTGAGCCCTGAAGAGATGCCTCCCTTGAAGCCAGTCCCAGTGGAGACAGCTTTCTTCATCCAGGAATTAGGAAAACCAGGCCCCAGGTCCAGTGGGGGAGACCCAAGGCAGACGTGGGCCATGACCCCCTTCTGGCATCATGTGCTTGTCCGGGGAGCTTGCACCAGTCAGGCCATGAAACTGCCCTTGAGATGCCCCCCAGCCCCCGGACAGACAGCCTAAGGAGCTTCAGGGGAACAGGAGCCAGGCTGAGTGACCTGGCAGGAGGGGTGTCAAGAATTGGGTAAGCACATCAGGGGAAAAGGCAGGGCCTGTAATCAGACCGACGGATGTGGGGCAACCCAGGGGAGCGGAACCTGCTCCTACTTACAGGAAAGAACTAGGTCCTAGGTATGTGTCCCAAGAGTCCAACCAGGCCTGGGCCCAAGGCTGAGGAAATGAGGCCACACCAGCAGAGCCAGTGCAGAAACACCTCTCCACACCCCAGGAAAGGGCAGGAGGTGTAGGCTGAGCTGCCCCTTAGCACCCAAAGATCTGTGGAACTCAGCAGTCTCAGATGAGACAGGCAGGAAGAATCATCCCCTGGGCCTGGAGGAGGTTGGTAGCCTGGTCATCCATGCCTCTGGCCGTGACTAAGAGGCCCACAGGAGGCAGCACAGACGCAGGCATCAGAGTCCATCCACAGGCCCCGTTCCTGCATTCCTCCTCCAACACATGCATCCACTCACTGGCAGAGGACACAGAAGGTAAAACACTCCCAAGGTGCAGCAGGACACTCACCTGCACTGGGCAGTGCAGACCCCATGGAGTCCCCAGGAAGGTCCAGAGGGAGACAGCTGGGGCACAGTGTTGTCAGTGCCGGCAAGGCCCAGGGCACATTGGGGACAACACCCTGCTTCAGAGCTCGACTGGTCAAAAACGAAGGCCCCAGCTCAGCCCATAGGGCACTGCCCCCTTGTGGCACACAGACCCAGCTGCTGGAGAGAACCAAACCAAGTCCTGTAGATGCCGGCCCCCCTCCCCCCACCCCCGTCATCGTTTGTTGAAAACACATCTTTTTCATCACAACACACTCAGGACGTGGATTTCCAGACCACCCTCTGAGGAGAAGCCCACCAAGATGGGCCCCAGCAAGGCCTAAAGGCAGAGAAGACTCTGCATAAAGGAGATGCTCTTCATCAGATTCCTGGGCTCCCAGGGAGAGAGAGAAAAATAAACACAGAGACAAGGGGTGGGGGGCAGATCCCTGCTGGGAGGGGTGAGAGACCACAGAGGACTTGGATGGTGAGTCACAATAGCCCCAAGTAGAGTAACGCCCGCATCAGCCTTTATTAGTAAAACCAGACCCAACCCTTCTCTTCTCCAGGAAGTCTTTCCTGATTGATGGGAGCCCAGGTTCCACTTTTCACTCTTCACCATAACAGATTGGAGTGTTGCCCTTTGCCCTTGTCCCAGTCTCTGACTCAGTGTGTGCAAAACCCACCTCACAATCTTTCCCCACTGACTGGCCTTGACGTCAATTACCTGCGTCATCCTCCCTTCTCAGGCCCAAGCCACTCCCTTTTAAACACTCATTCCTGGGGGCTCTCCTCTAGGCCCTCGAGGTGGGTCCTTGTCCAGTGTGCGTCGGCCCCTGCTCCCTGTCCCATCATGTACGTGCAGAGAGTGAGTGGTCAAAACATCACCGGTGAGGTCTGGCTCCCTTGCCAGAGAGGCAGCTCCCCAAGAGAATGGATGCCCCCCGCAGACAGGGGCTCCTGGAGGCCAGGCTGAGCCTCCCCGCTCAGACAGGGGCTCCAGAGGACTAGTGCCCTGCCTGCTCCCTCAGACAGGGGCTCCAGGAGACTGGGGCCATGCCTCCCCCCCTCAGACAGGAGCTCCTGGAGGTCAGGGCCATGCCTCCCCACTCAGACAGGGGCTCCAGGGGACTGGGGCCATGCCTCCCCCCTCAGACAGGGGCTCCAGGAGGTCAGGCCGGACCTCCCCCTCAGACAAGGGGTCCTGGAGGCCGGGCCGTGTCTCCCCACTCAGACAGGGGCTCCTGGAGACCGGGCCATGCCTCCCCCCTCAGACAGGGGCTCCCGGAGGCTGGGCTGTGCCTTCCCCTTCAGACAGGGGCTCCTGAAGGTCAGGGCCATGCCTCCCCCCTCAGACAGGGGCTCCTGGAGGCCAGGCCATGTCTCCCCTCAGACAGACGCTCCTGGAGGCCAGGCTGTGCCTTCCTCCTCAGACAGGGGCTCCAGGAGACTGGGGCCATGCCTCCCCCCCTCAGACAGGAGCTCCTGGAGGTCAGGCCGGACCTCCCCCTCAAACAAGGGGTCCTGGAGGCCGGGCCGTGTCTCCCCCCCTCAGACAGGAGCTCCTGGAGGTCAGGGCCATGCCTCCCCACTCAGACAGGGGCTCCTGGAGACCGGGCCATGCCTCCCCCCTCAGACAGGGGCTCCCAGAGGCTGGGCTGTGCCTTCCCCTTCAGACAGGGGCTCCTGAAGGTCAGGGCCATGCCTCCCCCCTCAGACAGGGGCTCCTGGAGGCCAGGCCATGTCTCCCCTCAGACAGACGCTCCTGGAGGCCAGGCTGTGCCTTCCTCCTCAGACAGGGGCTCCTGGAGGTCAGGGCCATGTCTCCCCACGCAGACAGGGGCTCCAGGGGACTAGGGCCATGCCTCCCCCCTCAGACAGGGGCCCCAGGAGACGGGTCGCGCCTCCCCCATCAGACAGGGGCTCCTGGAGGCCGGGCTGTGCCTTCCCCCTCAGACAGGGGCTCCTGGATGTCGGGGCCATGTCTCCCCACTCAGACAGGGGCTCCAGGAGACTAGGGTCGTGCCTCCCCCTCAGACAAGGGCTCCTGGAGGCCAGGCCATGTCTCCCCACTCAGACAGGGGCTCCAGAGGACTAGCGCTGTGCCTTCTCCCTCAGACAGGGGCTCCAGGAGACTGGGGTCATGCCTCCCCCCTCAGACAGGGGCTCCAGGAGACTATGGTCGTGACTCCCCCTCAGACAAGGGCTCCTGGAGGCTGGGCCATGACTCCCCGCTCAGACAGGGGCTCCTGGAGGTCAGGCCATGCCTCCCCCCTCAGACAGGGGCTCCTGGAGGTTGGGCCGGGCCTCCCCCTCAGACAGGGGTTCCTGGAGACTGGGGCTGTACCTCTCACCCTAAATGGATGGTCCCCGATGTAGGACCCACAGCAGATGCCCAAATCCATGAACTAAAGAATTCCAAGACACATTTATGGGGTTGCTTTATTCTCTTCCCTCATAGCTGTTGGTTGCACACACATGTGGGCACATACAGACTCACTGGGCAGAGCTCTCCATCCGCTCCCGGACAGGCCCCTGCGGGTGGAGGCGGCCACACGTCTGCTAGTGGAGGCTGTGCTGGGTGCAGTAGTGGGCACACTGCTGCCGGTGGTAGTGCAGGTGGTAGTCCCTCACCAGACGGCCCAGGACGAAGAGGAACTCATCAAAGCAGATCTGGTTGTCCTTGTTCTTGTCTGCAGCCCGGAACAACTCCGAGATGTAGTAGGGCTCCTTCCGGCCCTGAGGAGGGGCAGAGGGTCACCCATCAACCCAGGCACATGGCCCACAGCAAAGGGGCCTCCACTGCTTTCGTGGCACCACTGCTTGCGTTGCCTCCACTGCTTGCGTGGCACCATGGCATGGCCCAGCCACAAGAGGCTTGCAGCAAACAGCCCATCACTCAGGCAGAGGCCAGGGCACCCTATGCTATGGAATCAGGCTAAGAGGCAGAGACATGGCGGGCACCTCAGCTAGCTGGCCCCAGGGCTGTGTGGGTTGACAGTGCAGCCTGGGCACCACTGGCTGGCTGACCGCCTGGCTGCTGGGCAGAGCTGAGCGGCCTGGCACCTCCTGACCTGTCTGCCCAGCTGCACTGGCAGCCTCCCTGCAGAGGCCACCAGTCCAGGAGCTTTGGTATGGAAGGCTGTGCCCCTGCTTCACACTGGGAGCTCCTCCGGGCAGAGCCCACCTGCCCCTCGTGTCTGCACCTCCAGCACTATCGCAGGGCCACCAGGGGGTGGGATCAGATGTGTGCATGCTGTGGCGTCTGCTCAGGACTTGTTTATGACACTTAGCCTGTGTCCCCTGCAGAAAGTGCAGAATAAGGGGAAAGAACATCATGGGCCCTGAGGTGTCCAGCATGTCCCAGAGCAGGTGGCCCTGAGGGATGAAGATCGGAGACAGAATAGGGGAAGAACAAACGCACGTGGGGTTGAAGGGGCAGCGAGAAGGAAGGCCAGGGTCAGTGTGCAGTGTGGTGAGAAGACAGGGATGAGAACAGAGTCCTGGGCAGGGCCCGTGGAGCATGTTCCAGCAGGGTTTGGCCGGTGGGTGTGGAGACTCAGAGTGGAGTCCTTGGAAAGCCTACAGGGAAGAAACCTGTTGCATCTGTCAGCAGCTGGGGGCCCGGAGGGTGGCCCTCATCTCCATGGGGAGCTCCATACCCTCTGTTTCCCCTGCCGCCCACCACCATCTAATTCACCTAATCTTATCTCCACAAAACTGGTTGATCCCAAAACTGAAGGCTTCCTGCTAGGGCAGGCTCTCCCTGGCTTCCTTCACCTCAGCCCCCCTTGGTCTAGTGTCTGTCCCTGGGGGCCCTTAACCTGGGGCGGGGCAGGGGCGGGGGTGCTGTGAGCATCGGGCCCAGCCCCATGGGCTACAGACAGTTGGCCCTGGAAAGACAGTCACCCTAGTCCCCTCTGTGACCCTCACAGCTACACTCCAGTAAACTGAGGGCAGGACTCTCCTCTGATGTTTCCCAAAGGTAGGTAAGGGGCAGTGAACAAAGGAGCGCCGCTTTTGGAATGTAGTGCCCTTCAGGGCATGGACCTGAAGTCCACTGGAGGTGACAGTCCAGAGACCCCTCCAGGCATGGCGCTGAGGGCAGAGGGCATTACCCCACAGACACTCCTGCCAGCCTTGCAGCCCCCAAGACACTTGGTAATCACAGATTCTGATAATGGAGAAGATGAGCAGGCCTGAGAGGGTTTCTGAGCCCCAGGCTGGTCCGAGAGCCTCTGTTAGCCCTTCAGACAGCATCTGAAAGGGGAGATTACATTCCCTACCCCCACCTGGCTTCTGCCCAAACTGTCCTCCCCCAAGCACAGGGACAGGGGAGGTTTGTGCCAGTACCCAGAAGGGGCTGGGGCTAAAAGGGCAGGTTCGGGGCAGGATCTCTGACTGAATGGGGCTTCAGGCAAAGGGAAGATCAGCACCTATTCTCTCAGGAAACAGGATGAGCAGAGGAATAAACAGGTTGGGTTGGGACTAAATCTCAGGGATTAGGGCTGAAGTGGGGCCAGGCAGGAAGTTTCAGGAGAGGGAGGGAGGGGAAATAAAGCTGGCAGATCCTGCCCTCCCAACTCCCTCCTCCTCCTCCTCCCCTAAGTAGGAATTCTCTTAGGAGATAACTCCATGTATCTACACCCTCACTACTCGCTTCCAACCCCACAACCAACCCTATACTTCATCCCCACCTGACCCCAGACCCCACACACCAGGCTCTCCATGAAGCGGGGTACATTGTCCATAAGCAGAGCCTTCAACTCCTCCAGGGACAGGGTCTCCACGTCTCCCTCCCGGGCTGCATACTGGTGGTAGCAGTGGATGATTTGGAAGAGGGATTCCTCCACTGGTGTGCCTGTCATGGTGGCTGGGCCGTGGCCAGGACAGGGAGAACTGGAGATGTAGTGCTGGAGGCCCTGGGGACAGTGGAGAAGCTGAGGAGAGAGCGGCCCCATGACAGACAGGCACTTCCTCCAAGAATCTTCTGCCCTCTCATTCTGTCCACCTCCTTTCACTCCAGCTGATCCCTTTTGCAAACGTGGCTCAGAGTTCCTGCCTCAAAGGAAGTTGTGCTGTGAGCACTCAGGACAGGTGTCTGTCCTTTCCTTGAGACAGTGGGCTTCCTGAAGACAGGAGCATGTTCTCTGCCCCTAGACCCTACTCTCAACTTAGGAGTCACCCAAAATCAAAAGTGAAAAGAATCTAGACTCTTTGGTGCAAGACAGTACTAGACTACTTCATAGCACAAATGAAATATTAAAATTATACCACCCAGAATGCCCAGCCCTGCTCAGGTATTATTGTTTTCCTTTCTCGGTTGAATGTAGAGACAACACAAGGATGCCCACCTTTGTTCTGACCACCGCCTTGCTGCATGACCCTCTAAAGGGGTCTACTTGTCATCCACATGGTCCCTTCTGCCCTGAGTTGGGTTGGCCAGCAATGGGGCAAGCAAGGGCACCCACAGCCACCCCTTGTCACCCCACAGCACCGATCCCGGTGCTTTACACACAGATGAGGTATCCACAATCTCCCCCTCCACACATCCTACAAAGATGAGATCCCTGTTTTCAGGAGGCAGGTTATCCCATCAGCTCAGTGGTCCCCTCCAGATTCTGTGCAGATAAGAATCAACAACTGCTGGTTCTGACTCTTATGAAGCCAGCCAAACACTAGATAGAGGCTTTTATACAGAGTAGCCATGTAATCCTAATGAAGCAGGCATCATTTCCCCCATTTTCCTGAGGAAGAAGTGAAATCCAGAGATGTTAAGTAAATTTCCCAAAATCACACAACTGATCCACCTGGAACAAGATTCAAACCAATTGGGGGACCACAATTACCCTGTTGGGATATCCATCAACTGTACACATTCTCCAAAACAGGTAAGCCACCCATTTCTGCTTTCTCGGACCTGCACAGACCCAGAACCATCCACCCCACCTCCACTACTCTCTTGGGAGAAGTGCTGACCTGTGCAGTTGGGACAGGGTTGCTCTGAATCCACAGTGCTGGCCTCTGGTTTATCCCAGAGATTCCCCAGCGCTCAGGCAGGATGCGTTTGTGTGAACAGGGGCCCAACCACCAAGTCCTATATTCTGCCCATCCTTGGTGCTTCTAATTATGGCAGCCAGTGTCATGACTCTTCACAGGTTCTTCAACAGCACGACTGAGCCTTAATTGCATTCCTGAGATGATATCACATGACACTTGCTTCCTACAATTAAGTCAACCAGTTTCAGGGACACACCTTCCTTCAGAGCCTGATCTGAAGCGTCTCAGAATCACAAGTCACAATGTCCATACCTCAGAGCCCATCCTCCTGGCTCCTGGGCTTGGGTGGGGTCAAACCACAACTTAAATACATCTTCCTCAGGTGTCCTCCCTCAATTACTGAGTCACCGGACTCCACAGTCATTAAGCATATTAATTCATCCAACAAATATTTCTTGAGTGGCCACAGTGTGCCTGGACCTGGTTAGGTAATGTGAATATGACATGGGGCCAAGCCACAGGGTGGGGGTGAGTGGAGGGGACAGAGTCTCACACTGGCATGATCCACTGTGAACAATACAGGCCTGGTGGCATGAATGGTGCCCCCAGGAAGAGACACTTTCTGCCTGGAGAAGAGTTGAGGAAGATTCAATACAGAGCTGATTTTGAATTGGGACTTGAAGAAAAGATTCAATTGCATGGAGAAGCAGTCTCTGGGACAGAGGAAACAGCAAAAACAACGGCTTAGGGGTGTGAAAGAGAGAGGCTGGAGGCTGCTCAGAGGCCGCTCAGAGTCCACAGGGCAGATAATGAGCACGGGGACAAAACAAGGCTGGAGAGGCAGGACAGAGGCAACACAAAGGGGCCTGTGTGCCAAACCAGGCCTGCACTGCATCCTGTGCACAGAAAGAAGCTGAGAGGATTTTCAGTGATTGGGTGATGGGTGGGAAGTGAGAAAGAAATGGTAGGAACAGTTTTATTGTAAGAAATAACCACAATGTGGAAGTAAACTTACCCTAAGGGGGCTCCATATAAGTGCCACCTGGGCCCTTGAGGGACAGGTGAATTCCCTTGGCCCAGGGCACACCTTCTTTCAGCCCATCTCAGCCCCGTTCTCTCCTGGGAGGGGCCACACCGGCTGTCGAATACACCTCCCAGAAAGGGGGGCCAAAGGACAGGCGATTGAACCAGAGATTAAGCCCCACATCACAGAAGGTTTGAGAGAGGATAGGGAAAGATGTAAGCCAAAATCTTTTTCAGATTGCAGGGTGAGACTTCATCTACACAACATAGTGATTTCTCCAGCAAACAGTGGTTCACCAAAACACTTTCATGTTTCCAAAGTAAAAACAGGGCTCAAATTTCTAAAATGTAAAATGATATGGAAATGTCAACCTAGAATCATAGAGCTTTTATTGAATACTTTTATTTTAGCCATCACTGGGGTGCCTGGGTGGCTTAGCCGGTTGAGCGTCCAACTTCAGCTCAGGTCATGATCTTGCAGTCTGTGAGTTCAAGCCCCGCGTTGGGCCCTGTTCTGACAGCTCAGAGCCTGGAGCCTGTTTCAGATTCCGTGTCTCCCTCTCTCTCTGCCCCTCTCCCACTCATGCTCTGTCTCTCTCACTCTCAAAAATGAATAAATGTTAAAAAAATATATTTTAGCCATCACTGTCCTGAGAATTTATCCCAAGAAAGTAATTAAACAGATATTAAAAAGCAATAGATAGTAAAAGGTTTACCACTGCATTATCTGCAACCAAGAAACAAAATAAAAATAAAAACCTTGAAACCACCTAACTAACAAATTTGGCATGCCAATATGTCCTTGGACATTCACTGGATAATGATTTGTCACTCAAAAGGAATTCCATTTTTATCATTTTTTTAATTTAATTTCTTTTTTAAATTTACATCCAAGTTAGTTAGCATATAGTGCAACAATGATTTCAGGAGTAGATTCCTTAATGCTCCTTACCCATTTAGCCCATCCGCCCTCCCACAACCCCTCCATCAACCCTCAGTTTGTTCTCCATATTTGTGAGTCTCTTCTGTTTTGTCCCCCTCCCTGTTTTTATATTATTTTTGTTTCCCTTCACTTATGTTCATCTGTTTTGTTTCTTAAAGTCCTCATATGAGTGAAGTCATATGATATTTGTCTTTCTCTGACTGACTAATTTTGCTTAGCATAATATCCTCTAGTTCCATCTATATAGTTGCAAATGGCAAGATTTCATTCTTTTTGATTGCCGAGTAATACTCCATTGTGTATATATACCACATCTTCTTTATCCATTCGTGCATCAGTGGACATTTGGGCTCTTTCCATACTTTGGCTATTGTTGATAGTGCTGCTATAAACATTGGGGTGCATGTGTCCCTTTGAAATAGCATACCTGTATCAAAACGGATTTCATTTTTAACCCATAGCTTGTTTGGAGGGAGAGGTCATATTGCACCCCTCTTCACCTTGCCTTTCACTCAAGCTGGGACACAATGACTCCCCAGACCATCCCAAAGCACAGTGATGACCTCCTTCCACAACTGTGCTATAACTAGTCTTTTCATTCAATGCTAGACTGAGGGCATCTTCTCACCCACTTAATCAATACTGGCCTGATTTTTAATGAGTATATAGTGATCATTTGTTTGCATGTATCAAAATTCGTTTTTTTAATCCATTATTAGTAGACATTTAAATTACTTTAGATTTATACATTTCAATCAACTCTTCCTTAATAATGATATTTCTTCAGAATTTTGCCATGTGTGCTGGGTGCTGGGGAGAAGGGGGACAGAAATGAATTTATACTCCCTTCCCCTGCCAGAGTTGCTGCTCTGCACTGTACCCCACCTCCTACAGACCAGAGCTGCCACTCACCTCCCAAATACAAGCCCCCAAGTTCCCAGCTCCGTAGCTGCCTCCCCACACCCATGCCTAGACACAGGTGTCACTGCTGCACCAAGTACACCCATATGGAGGCCCATGACTTCCTTCTGTTGTGGGGGGGGGGGAAGGAGAACAGGAGTACCCCAACAACCTTCCCCACCCTAATATAAAAGTCACTAGACACTTTCACAGTATTACATTAACCTATATCCGTCCATATATTTACCTTTACCTGTGAGATTTATGCTTTCCAATGCTATCATATTTCTGTTTAGTGAGTTTTCATTTCAATTTGAAGAACTGTCTTAAGCATTTTTTGCAAATTTAGTGATGAGCTTCCTCATGACTGGGAAAACAAAGAAGAAAAACCCAGGACCTATGGCTTCATGAGTGAATTCTACCAAACATTCAAATTCATACCAATGCTTCTTAAACTCTTTCAAAAAAATAAAAGAGGAAGGAACACTTCCAAACTCATTTAATGAAGGCAACATCACCTGATACCAAAACTAGGCAAAGACACTAAAGAAAAACTATAGGCAAATACTCTTGATGAACGTACATGTAAAAATCCTTAATAAAATCCTAGCAAACTGAATTCAACAGCACACTAAAAGGATCATGCACCATGACTAAGTGGGATTTATCCCAAGGATGTGAGGATAGTTCAACATATGCAAATCAATCCAGGTGTTATAACACGTTAACAAAATGAAAGAAAAAATGCATAATTATCTGGATAGATGCAGAAAAGGAAACTGACAAAGTTCAGCACCACTTCATGATCAAAGCTCAACAAAACAGGTACAAAAGGATCTTAACACCATATATGAAAAGCTTACAGGTAACTTCATCATCAGTGGGGGAGAAAAACTGAGATTTCCCTCCAGGATATAGCACAAGGCAAAGACACATACTCTTGCTGGTGCTGGAAGTCCTAGTAAAGAAACTAGACGAAAGAAAGAAAGAAAGAAAGAAAGAAAGAAAGAAAGAAAGGAAAATTATCTCTGCAGATGACATGATCATACATAGAAAACTCTAAAAACTAAACAACAATAAACCTGTTATAAATAATAAATTCAATAAGGTTGCAGAATACAGAATAAACATACAAAAATCAATGTGTTATGTACACAACAAACTATCCAAAAGAGAAATTAAGAAAACAATCTCATTTACAATAGCAAGAAAAAGAACAAAATGCTTAGGAAATAACTTATTCAAAGAGTTGAAAATTATGAAAATATTGATGAAGCAAATTTAAAAGGACACAGATAAGTGGAAAGACATCCTATGTCCATACGTTGGGAGAATTAATATTGTTAAACTGCATACTACCTGCAGTTATCCATAAATTCAATGAAATCCTTATCAAAATCCCTATGGCATTTTTTACAGAAATAGAAAATAATCCTAAAATTCATATGGAACTACAAAAGACTGAATAGCCAAAGAAATCTTGGGCAAAAAAAAACAAAGCTAGGGGCATCACACTTGCTGATTTCACAATTCAGTACAAAACTATGGTAATCAAAACAGTATGGTATTGGCATAAAACAAAAATATAGACCAGTAGAACAGAATAGAGAACCCGGAATAAATCCACACGTATAAGATCAATTGATCCTTGCTAAGAGTGCTGAAATAAGGAAAGGATAGTCTCTTCAAGAAATGGTGCTGGGAAAACTGGATGCAGAAGAATGAAGGTGGCCCCTGGTCTCACACCATACACAAAAATCAACTAAAAATGGAGTAAAGACTTGAATAGAAGACCTGAAACCATAAAACTACTAAAGAAAAACATAGAAGAAAAGTTTCTTGACACTGGTCTGGGCAATAATTTTTTGGATGTGGAGACCAAAAGCACAGCCAACAAAAGCAAAAATAGACAAATGAGATTACATTAAATTAAAATCTCTGCACAGCAAAGAAAGCAATCAACAAGTTAAAAGGCAACCAACAGAATGGGAGAAAATATTTGCAAACTATATATTTGATATCTAGAATATATAAGGAAGTCATACAACTCAATAACAAAAAATATTTTTAATGGGCAAAGAATCTGAATAGACATTTCTCAAAGGAAGACATACGAATAACCAACAGATATATGAAAAAGTGTTCATCTTCACTAATCATCAGGGAAATGTAAATCAAAACCACGATGATAGGGAGCCTGGGTGGCTCAGCTGGTTGAGCGTCTGACTCGATTTCAGCTCAGGTCGTGATCTCATGGTTCATGAGTTCAAGCCCCGCATCAGGCTCTGAACTGACAGTGCAGAGCCTGCTTGAGATTCTCTCTCTCTCCCTCTCTCTGCCCCTTCTGCCCTCTCTCTCTCAAAATAAATAAACTTTTTTTAACACTTATTCATTTTTGAAAGGCAGAGAGAGACAGAGTGCAAGTGGGGAAGGGGCAGAGAGAGAGAGGGAGACACAGAAACAGAAGCAGGCTCCAGGCTCCAAGCTATCAGCACAGAGCCCGACGCAGGGCTCAAACTCACGGACCGCAAGATCATGACCTGAGCCGAAGTCGGCCACTTAACCGACTGAGCCACCCAGGCGCCCCTAAATAAACTTTTTACCTAACAGACTGAGCCACCCAGGCGCCCCAAATAAACTTTTTTTAAAAAAATTAAAAAACAAAATGATATACAATTTCATACTTGTTACAATGAGTGTATTCAGAAAGACAATAAATAGCAAATGTTAGCAAGGATGTGGAGAAAAGTGAATCCTTGTATACTGTTGGTGGGAATGTAAATTGGTACACGCATTAGGGAAAAAAGTATGGAGGTTCCTCAAAAAATTAGAAATAGGAGGTTAAATGGTGGAGGGATAGGGAGACCCTACACTTGCCTCATCCCTTGAACACAGCTAGATAAATGACAAATCATTCTGAGCACCCAAGAAATGTATCTGAAGTCTGAGAAAACAAACTGCACACAGCTAAAGTTAAAAAAAAAAAAAATGACACATCATGTAAGGTAGGAGCTGCAGAGAGTTGATTTGGGGGAGAGAAGAGCTGTGGGTGTTTCAGAGGAGAGGGAGCCCTGATCATGGAGAGAGAAAGAAATACAGAGAGTGAAAACATGTGCAGGAGATTGCATAAGGAAAACTCTTCCCCAAAACCATTGACTGGGAAAGAGCGAGGAGCTGAATCTTTTAGCTAAACTGCACAATTGTAGAAGCAAGAGAGCACAAAGTCTGAAGTTTTAGAGCTCAGCGTCATCGCCAGGGTCACCCCTGGTGGGCTTAGCGGTGCTCTGGTGGGGAAGGAGGGCGAAGATTCAGGGGATGGGCAGCAAGTTCTAAGGATCCTCTGGGTCACACAGGGAGAAAGAGTTTTCCTTCTTGGAGTACATTTGGGAGAGTTGTCATGGCCTCTCTAGGGACAAAAGACCTGTTTGGCACCACTGAACTGCCCCATTCATTAACATAGGAATGGGGACACCAGCTAAGGGTGATGAGCCTTAGTGCCAGCGTTTTGCTGCACTTCACCATAAATTCCAACCCACTGCACGGTTCCACTACTGTTTTCTGGGACAAGCACCAGTCACAGCACAGGGACGCCTTCCACAGAGGATCAACGCAGGCTCATGCCACCTGGATTTCTAGGATTTGGAGTTTTGAAACCCAGTCATGAGCCTAAGATAAAACACAGAAGTGCTGTGCTGCCTGGCAGGTGGATGGCTCAGATGCAGGCAGGGTGAAGGCAGGAATGTGACAGAAGCTGGGGACACAGGAGGGGTGATTGTTTGCTCCTCTGTGAGGGCTTCCTGAGGAGTGGCAGGTGTCAGTTCCCTGCTCCAGGGATGAGAGAGAAGGGTGATGCCATTTCCACCCCCACCCTTGGACCATCAACACTAACCAACTTCAGTGACCAAAACAGCACCGGCCAGTGGAGGCAGGACCACTTACACCAGTCCCACCACCCTGCACCCTGCAGGGTGCATCTCCACTAGGGCAAGTCTGCCTGAGAATCAGCACAGGAGGCTCCACACCAGAAGACCAGCACAAAACTCTCACCTGCACCAAGTCTGCTGATCATAGAGGGTTACAAAGCTTCAGCTCTAGAGGAAATAAGATATAGCTTCCTTTGGTTTTTTTTCCCCCCCTTTGGCTTTATCTTATGGGATACAGAAAAGGCTATTTTTTTATTTGTTTATCATATTTCATTTTTAAATTTTTTATTTATTTATATACATATATGTGTGTGTATATACATATATATACATATAGTGTACCTCTTCTTAATAAAGCCATTACTCTCAGGAGCAAGAATACAACAGACTCTCCTAACAGTCACACACCCAAAAAAATAGTGACCCATACAAAATGACAAGATAGAGGAATTTAACCCAAAAGAAAGAACAGGAACAAGTTACAGCTAGGGATTTAGTCAATACAGATGCATTAATCAAGTAAGATGTCTGAACCGGAATTTACAACAATAATCATAAGGATATTAGTGGGCTTGAGAAAAGCATAGAAGACACCAGAGAATCCCTTACTGCAGATAAAAGAACTAAAAACTAGTCAGGCTGAAATAAAAAACCCTAAAACCAAGTGGATGCAATGACAATGAGGATGGAGAAAGCAGAGGAACAAATCAGTGATATAGAAGATAAAATTATGAAAAAATAATGAAAAGGAGGATGGAAAGAAGTATAGGATTGAGAATGTAGTCTTAAGGAACTCAGTGACTTCTTAAAGCATAATACCATTCATATAATAGGAGTCCCAGAAGAAGAGAAAGGAAAAGGAGCAGGTTTATTTAAGCAAATTGTAGCTGAAAATTTCCTTAATCTGGGGAAGGAAACAGACATCAAAATCCAAGAAGCACAGAGAACTCCCATCAAATTCAGCAAAAGCCGGCCATCACCAAGACATATCATAGTCAAATTCACAAAATACACAGACAGGGAAAGAATCTGCGGGCCACCTGGGTGGCTCAGTCGGTTAATTGTCCGACTTTGGCTCAGGTCATGATGTCATGGTTCTTTGGTTCAAGCCGCGTATCAGGCTCTGTGCTGGCAGCTCAGAGCCTGGAGCCTGTTTTGGATTCTGTGTTTCCCTCTCTCTCTCTCTCTGCATCTCTCTGCATCTCTCTCTCTCTCTCTCTCTCTCTCTCCCTCAAATAAATAAACATTAAAAAGGTAAAACAAAATAATCTGAAAGCAGCAAGGGAAAAAAAGTCCTTAACCTATAAGAGAAAAGAGATAAGGTTTGCAGCAGATCTATGCACTGAAACTTAGCAGGCCAGAAGAGAGTGGCATGATATATTCATGATGAATGGGGAATATATGCAGCCAAGAATACTTTATCCAGCAAGGCTATCAGAATAGAAGGAGAGATAGAAATAAAGAGTTTCCAGGAAAAACAAAAACTAAAGCAGTTCATGACCACTAAACCAGCCCTGCAAGAAATATTAAAGGGAACTCTTCGGGGAGGGGGGAGGGGAGGGGACCAAAAAGCAACAAAGACTAGAAAGTAACAGAGAACATCACCAGAAATACCAACTTTATAGGTAACACAATAGCAGTAAATTCATATCTATCAATAATCACTGTGAATGTAAATGGACTATTTAGTCCAATCATTTAGCTCCAGTCAAAAGACTTAGGGCATCAGAATGGATTTAAAAAAAGAAAAAGACAACACTCATCTATATGCTGCCTACAAGATACATATTTTTGACCTAAAGACACCTGCAGATTGAAAGTGAGAGGATGGGGGGGTGCCTGGGTGGTGCCCAACTTTGGCTCAGGTCATGATCTCGTGGTTTATGGGTTCAAGCCCCACATCAGGCTCTGTACTGACAGCCCAGAGCCCAGACCTTGGAGCCCGCTTCAGATTCTATGTCTCCCTCTCTCTCTGCCCCTCCCCCACTCGCATTCTGTCTCTCTGTCTCTCAAAAATGAATAAATGTTAAAAAAAAATTTTAGGGGCGCCTGGGTGGCTCAGTTGGTTAGGCGTCCGACTTCAGCTCAGGTCATGATCTCATGGTCTGTGGGTTCAAGCCCCACGTCAGGCTCTGTGCTGACAGCTCAGAGCCTGGAGCCTGCTTCAGATTCTGTGTCTCCCTCTCTCTCTGCCCCTCCCCTGCTCATGCTCTGTTTCTCTCTGTCTCAAAAATAAATAAAAACATTTTTAAAAAATTTTTTAAAGAAAGTGAGGGGATGGAAAACCATCTATCATGCTAACGAACTCCAAAAGTAATCCAGAGTAGCCATAGTTAAATCAGATAAACTATATTTTAAAACAAAGACTGAAACAAGAGATGAAGAAGGGCATTGTATAATTAAAGGATCTATCCATCAGGACCTAACAATTATAAATATTTATGCCCACAACTTGAAAGCACCCAAATATATATCAATTAATAACAAACATAAAGAAACCCATTGATAATAATACAATAATGGTAGAGGGCTTTAACACCACACTTAATAGCAATGGACAGATCATCTAAGCAGAAAATCAAAAAGGTAACGATGGCTTTGAATGACACACTGTGCCAGATGGACTTAACAGATATATTCAGAACATTTCATCCTAAAGCACACATTCTTTTCAACTACACACGGAACATTCTCCAGAATGGATCATATTGGGTCACAAATCAGCCTTCAACAAGTACAAAAAGATGGAGATCATTCCATGCATATTTTCAGACCACAACACTATGAAAGTTGAAGTCAACCACAAGAAAAAAATTGGAAATACCACAAATACATAGAGATTAAAGAAATGAATGGGTTAACCTACTAAAAAATGAATGGGTTAACCAGGAAATTAAAGAAATTTTAAACATGCATGGAAGCAAATGAAAATGAAAATATGACAGTCCAAAACACTTGAGATGCAACAAAGGCAGTCCTAAGAGGGAAGTATATTGCAATACAGGTCTATCTCAAGAAGCAAAAAAAAAAGTCTCAAATACACAACCTAACCTTACACCTTAAGGAGCTAGAAAAGGAAGAGCAAATAAAGCCTAAAGCCAGCAGAAGAAGGAAAATAATAAAGATTAGAGCAGAAATAAATGATATAGAAATAAACAAACAAAAAAACACAGTAAAACAGATCAACAAAACTAAGAGCTGGTTCTTTGAAATAATTCATAAAATTGATACCCCTAGCCAGACTCATCAAAAAGAAAAGAGAAAGGACCCAATAAATAAAATCATGAATCAAAGAGAAGAGATCACAACCAACACCACGGAAATACAATCAATTATAAGAGAATATTATGAAAAATTACATGTCAACAAAGTAGGCAATCTGGAAGAAATGGATAAATTCCTAGAAACATACAAACTACTAAAAACTGAAGCAAGAAAGAAATAGAAAATTTGAACAGACCCTAAACAGCAAAGAAATTGAATCAGTAATTAAAAATCTCCCAGCAAACAAAAGCCCAGGACCAGATGGCTTCCCCAGGGAATTCTACCAGATATTTAAGAAAAGTTAATACCTACTTTTCTCAAAGTGTTCCAAAAAATAGAAATGGAAAGAAAACTTCCAAACTTCTTCTACGAGGCCAGCATTACCTTGATTCCAAAACCAAAGACCCCACTAAAAAAAATGTATAGGCCAATATCCTTGATGAACATGGATGCAAAAATTTTCAACAAGATACTAACAAATTGAAACCAACAGTACTTTAAAAGAACTATTCACCACAATCCAGTGGGATTTATTCCTGGCCTCCAGGGGTGGTTTGATGGTTGCAAATCCATCAACATGATACACCACATTAATAAAAGAAAGGATAAGAACCATATGATTCTCTCAATAGATGTAGAAAAAGCATTTGACAAAATACAGCATCAACTCTTGATAAAAATCCTCAACAAAGTAGGTATAGATGGAACATACCTGAACATCATAAAATACATATATGAAAGACCCATAGCTAGTATCATCCTCAAGGGGAAAAACTGAGAGCTTTTCCTCTATGGTCATGAACAAGACAGGAATGTCCACTCTCACCATTTCTATTTAAAATCTCACTGGAGGGGCGCCTGGGTGGCGCAGTCGGTTAAGCATCCGACTTCAGCCAGGTCACGATCTCGCGGTCCGTGAGTTCGAGCCCCGCGTCGGGCTCTGGGCTGATGGCTCAGAGCCTGGAGCCTGTTTCCGATTCTGTGTCTCCCTCTCTCTCTGCCCCTCCCCCGTTCATGCTCTGTCTCTCTCTGTCCCAAAAATAAATAAACGTTGAAAAAAAATTTTTTTTTAAATAAATAAAATCTCACTGGAAGTCTTAGCCTCAGAAATCAAACAGCGAAAAGAAAAAAAAAAAAGCATCCAAATCAGCAAGGAAGAAGTCAAGCTTTCACTATTTGCAGACGACATGATATTCTACGTAGATAACCCAAAGACTCCACAAAAAATTGCCAGAACTAATACATGAATTCAGCAAAGTCACAGGACATAAAATCAATCTACGGAAATCTGTTGCATTTCTATACACCAATAATGAAGCACCAGAAAAAGAAATCAAGGAATCAATCCCATTTACAGTTGCACCAAAAACAATAAGATATCTAAGAATAAACATAACTAAAGAGGTAAAAGATCTATAGTCTGAAAACTATAGAACACTTATGAAAGAAACTGAAGAGGGAACAAAGAAATGGGAAAACATTCCATGTTCATGGATTGGTAGAACACACATTGTTAAAATGTCGATACCACCCAAAGCAATCTACACATTTAATGCAATCTCTATCAAAATACCACCAGCATTTTTCACAGAGCTAGAACAGTCCTAAAATTTGTATGGAACACAAAATAAACTGAATACCTAAAGCAATCCTGAAAAAGAAAAGCAAAGATGGAGACATCATGATTCTGGACTTCAAGCTATATTATAAAACTGTAGTCATCAAGACAGTATGGTACTGGCACAAAAACAGACACACAGATCAATGGAACAGAATAGAAAACCCAGAAATGGACCCACAACTGTATGGTCAACTAATCTTTGACAAAGCGGGAAAGAATATCCAATGGAAAAAAGATAGTCTCTTCAACAAATGGTGTTGGGGAAACTGGACAGAGACATGCAGAAAAGCAAACCTGGACCACTTTCTTACACCATACTCAAAAATAAACTTAAAATGGATGAAAGACCTAAATGTGAGCCAGAAAACCATCAAAATCCTGGAGAAGAACACAGGCAGCAACCTCTTTGACCTCAACTGTAGCAACTTCTTACTAGACACATTGCCAAAGGCTAGGGAAGCAAAAGCAAACATGAACTATGGGGACCTCATTAAGGTAAAAAGCTTCTGCACAGTGAAGGAAACAATCAACAAAACTAAAAGGCAGCCTACAGAATGGGAGAAGATAATTTCAAATGACATATCTGATAAAGGGTTAATATCCAAAATCTGTAAAGAACTTATCAAACTCAACACCAAAAAACAAATAATCCAGTTAAGAAATGGGCAGAAGACATGAGCAGACATTTTTCCAAAGAAGACTTCCAGATGGCTAACAGATACATGAAAAGATGCTCAACATCTCTCACCATCAGGGAAATACAAATCAAAATCACACTGAGATACCACCTCACACCTGTCAGAATGGCTAAAATTAACAACACAGGAAACAACAGATGTTGGCGAGGATGTGGAGAAAGGGAAGCCCTCTTGCACTGCTGGTGGGAATGCAAACTGGTGCAGCCACTCTGGAAAACAGTATGGAGGTTCCTCAAAAAGTAAAAAATAAAACTGAAACCAAGAGCCAGTCGCTTAACTGACTGAGCCACCCAGGCGCCCCTAAAAAAAGAAATATTTAAAAAATAATACTAATATAAAATACCTTTCAAGAACAAAAAGAAAATTGGCAATAGAATTGCCTTATGATCCAGCAATCTCACTTCCGAGTATACATCCAAAAGAAATGAAATCAGAAGCGCCTGGGTGGCTCAGTCAGTTGAGTGTCCGACTTCAGCTCAGGTCATGATCTCACAGCTTGTGGGTTCAAGCCCCGTGTTGGGCTCTGTGTTGACAGCTCAGACCCTGGAGTCTGCTTCAGATTCTGTATCTCCCTCTGTCTCTCTGCCCCTCCCCTGCTTGTGCTCTGTGTGTGTGTGTCTCTCTCAAAAATAAATAAACATTAAAAAAAATTTTTTTAATGAAATCAAGACCTCAAGGACATAATCTGTACTCCCATATTCTTTTCAATGTTATTTAATAATAGCCAAGATATGGAAACAACCTAACTTTCCACTTAAGGATAAATGGATAAAGAAATTGTAGCATGTATGTACAATGGAGTATTATTTAGCCATAAGAAGGAAAGCCTGCCATTTTCAATATGAGTGAACCTGGTAGACATTATGCTAAGTGAAACAAGACAGATAAAGACAAAGCGATGCTGCATGATCTCACTAAATGTAGTGACATTGAGCTCAGAAAAACAGTAGAAATGTGGTTACCAGGGGCTAGCGGTAGGGTGAAATGGGGAAATGTTGGTCAAGGGATACAGAGTTTTGATTATGCAAAATTAATAAATACTGAAGATCTAATGTAAAACAAAGTGGCTATAGTTAATACTTTATTGTATACTTGTAATTTGATAAAAGAGTAGATCATAAGCATTCTCACCACATAAAAAAATATAATTATATGAGGTGACTAATATGTTAATTAGCTTGATCATAATACACAATGTATTAAGTATAATCATCAAATTGTACATCTTAAGTATATACAGTTATTAACTGTCAAATACTTTTCAACCTAATGAAAGAATGATGCCCTGCCTTATAGAACATTATAATCTGGAGGTAGAAGCAGACACCTACACAAAATGTAAAGGTAGTGTATCTAGAAAAGAACCACAAGCTTAGTGCCAAAGCCACATCCTTACGGTAACCAGAGCACAGTCCTAGCCCTCACCTCCGTCCCATTGTGAAGATCAGCCATTGAAAGCGACACCTTGTAGCAGCCACAAGCTACTGCAGCAAAGGACTCTAGTTAGCTTGAGAAAGACTCACTGGAAAGTGGCTCTGCAGCCCAAGACCTCAAGAGAATATTAGGTTGGGGTGGGGGGGAGTAGGATTCAAACAATTACTTTAAAAAGTAAAGAAACATGGCCACTTTGACACCGAAGATGAAGAATCAGGTTATAATAGTTAAATGTTGAGGCTCCATCTGGGATTTTTACCAGTTCTCCTTCCTATTTTACAGATGTGTTTTATCTTTATGATTAGAGCCAACTGATATCATAGTCAATGGCCTCACTGATTGATATCTGGAACCAGTAGTGATGGTCTATGCTTGAAGACTGGTTACTAGATGCTTTAGAATCTTTAGGGAGAGTGTTTAAAATGAAAAAGAAACAAAGTGTGGTATTATTGCATTTTCTGGATAACTTAATTTTTTGCCATATAAAAAATTAGAATAGTATCATAGTATGGGGAGTGCCGGGGCTGCTTCTGTAGGATGGGGAGCCTTCTGGAAACTGAGAAGATAAGCTTCCTGTGTGCTTAGCAAAGACTTCACACCTACCCATTCATCTTACCTGAATAACAATTGCTGATAAGGAGCCCAAGGAACAAGTTAAGGAACAAGCTCAAAGTGACTTAGATACTAAATGCAGAGGCATAATTCAAACCTAGACTGTCTAGCTCCACAGCACCTGTTCTCTTCTCTTTTTTAAACAGCTTTATTGAGATATCATTAACATATAAAAATTGCATATATTTAAGGTATACAATTTGAAGGTTTGATATATGCATACATTGTAAAATGATCACATAATTGAGCTAATTAACATATCTGTCACCTCACATTACTACCACTGTGTGTGTGTGTGTGTGTGTATGTGTGTTTGGGAAGATTTAAGATTTATCCTCCCAGCAGATGACAAGTCTACAATACAGTTTTGTTAACGATCATCACCATGTGGTACATTAACCACATTATCTTGTCTCTGAATAACAGAATCCAGCTTGGTGAAAAGTCCTGCAGTTAGAGAATATTGCTGATACAAAGGCACCCACACATGATAGCCAGCCAGATATGTTCAAGAGACAGAAAGAAGACAGCCAGAATAATGTAAATGAAGAGCAGAGAGAGAGAGAGAGGAGATTAGCTTAACTCTGTGAGGGAAGCAGAGGCCAGACCAAGGAAGACTTCACAAATTTGGAGTTTACTCTAAATGGGATGAGGAGCTGTTAAAAGATACTCCATGTTCATGGACCAGAAGACTCTGTTATTGCAAAGCTGCCAGTTCTCTCAAAACTTTCCATAGATTCAGCACAATCTCTGTCAAAATCCTAGTTAGGATTTTGGAGAAATTGACAAGGTAATTCTAAAAAGTATAGGGGATACAAAAGGCTCAGAATATCACAATTACGAAGAACAAGAGTTGGAGAAGTCACAGTACTAGATGTTGAGGTTTATAACAACAGCTACCACGGGGGGGTGGGGGGGTGGGCCACAGAGGGCACAGAGACAAGAGCAACACACCTGCCAGTCCCACCCAGCTTGGCATCCCGCCACCCACTAAACGAGATGCTCAAGTCTCTGGTCCACAACAGATGGACTGAGCTCCAGTCAGAGCAGAACCAGAATCTTGGGAGACCTCAGGTCTGCACTCAGGGGCTGATATCAAGGGTGGGATTGTGTCCAAGCCTCCATAACGAAAGGGATGTAACATCAGGGACCTGATCTGCCTAGACCTCCGTATGAAAAAGTCACTGAACTGTAATGGTTTTAACAGAAAGCAGCAGGCAGTGCTACCTTTCTCTTACTATCCCTGGGTACAAAGTTTCAAGATGGAAGAGAGAAAGAGAAGAATGATTGGTTAGACGGCATTTGCATCTGGACTCTGTCAGTAGATGAGCTAAAAGCAAAGGGGCTGTGGCACAGAATTTTATTGTCAGCCTGAGCAAAAGCACTTGAAGGACAAGGCAGCTGGCCTTCAGTTTGGGGACTTAAATCAAAAAACAGGGGCGCCTAGGTGGCTCAGTTGGTTAAGTGCCCGGAGCCTGGAGCCTGCTTTGGATTCTATGTCTCCCTCTCTCTCTGCCCCTCCCCTGCTCAAGCTCTGTCTCTCTCTCTCTCTCCCAAAAGTAAATAAACATTAAAAATAAATAAATAAATAAATAAATAAATAAATAAACAAACAGACAAACAGAATTAAAAAGGCAACTACTGAATGGGAGGAGATATTTGCAAATGACATATCTGATAAAGGGTTATTATCCGAAATATATAATGAACTTACACAACTCAACGCCCAAAAAAACAAATAATCCAATTTTAAAATGGGCAGAAGAAATAAATAGACATTTCTCCAAGGAAGACATACAGACGGCCAACAGACACATGAAAAAAGGTTAAACATCACTCATCAGGAAAATACAAATCAAAGCTACAAAATCAAAAACACAAGAAACAACGTGTTAGCAAGGATTTGGAGAGAAAAAAACCCTCAAGCACTGTTGGTGGGAATGCAAACTGGTGCAGCCACTGTGGAAAACAGTATGTAGGTTCCTCAAAAAGTTACAAATAGAACAACCATACGATCCAGTAAACTTTCTAATGGGTATTTACCCAAAGTATACGAAAGCACTAATTCAAAGGGACACATGCATCCCTAAGTTTGTAGCAGCATTATTTTCAGTAGCCAAGTTATGGAAGCAGTCCAAGTGTCCATCAGTTGATGAATGGATAAAGAAGATGTAGTATATACATGTAAGGAGTATTATTCAGCCATAACAAAGAATGAAATTTTGCCATCTGCAATGACATGGATGGAGCCAGAGATCATAATGCTAAATGAAATAAATCAGTCAGAAAAGGACAAATACTATATGATTTCATCCATATGTGGAATTTAAGAAACAAAACAAATGGGCAAAGGGGAAAGAAAGAGAGAGGCAAACCAAGAAACAGACTTTCAACTATAGAGAACACACTGATGGTTACCAGGGAGGAACAGAGGTAGGGAGACAGGGGAAATAAGTGGTGAGGGTTAAGGATGCACTTGTCATGATGAGCAGCAGGTGATGTGGGGGTGTTGGATCACTATATTGTACACCTGAAACTAGTATAACATTGTATGTCAGCTATATGAGAATTCAAATTAAATTAAAATTTCAGGGGTGACTGGCTAGCTCAGAAAAGCATGTGACTTTTGATCCTGGGGACAAGCCCCACGTGAGGGTAGAGATTATTTAATATATAAAACTTTTTTAAAAATAAAAAATGTTAGGGGCTCCTGGGTGGCTCAATCAGTTAAGCATCCGACTTCAGCTCAGGTCATGATCTCACGGTTCATGGGTTGGAGCCCGGTGTCAGGCTCTGTGCCGACAGCTCAGAACCTGGATCCTGCTTTGAATTCTGTGTCTCCCTCTCTCTCTGCCCCTCCTCCACTTGCTCTCTGTCTCTCTCACTCAGAATGGACGTTTAAAAAAAGAACTTTAAGAAATAAAAATTTTTTAAAACTAAATAAAAAAACACACATAAAAAGGGAACAAATCAATTTTTACTCTATCCCATTGACACCCCACACCCATCCACCAGAGTGAATAATTCAGAGGTCTGTGTTCTTTGGAGCTGGGAGATAATAGAAAATATATCATTGGTTTCTGCCCCCCCCTCCCCCAGTGCTTGGCACAAAGCTCCTGAAACCCTTGTAATTTCCTGGGTGACAGGAGTGTCTATTGTTCTAATGAGGCAATTCTGGGTGGGTGCTTGGAGGACTCCCAGGTGGGGACTGGTCACCAGAAAGACCAAGCCCTGATTAGAAGCTTGAAATTTTCACCCCCCATCCCCATCCTCCAGAGAGGGTCTGGAAATTGGGTTAATAATCCACCATGCCTATGTGAGAAAGCCTCCATAAAATCCAAAACAATATGGGGTTCATAAGCTTCCAGGTGAGTAAACAGAGGGGTGTGCCCGGACAAAGCATGGGAGCTCCATGCCCCTTCCCACATACCTCGCCCTACACATCTCTCCATCTGGTTGTTCATCTGTATTCCTTACCATTTCCTTAATAAACTGGCAAGTGTAGGTGTTTCCCTGAGTTTTGTGAGCTCCTATAGCAAATTATTCAAATCCAAAGGTGTAGGAGCTCAGGGGAAAGTCCAATTTGTTGGACAGAAGTTGTGAGTAACCTGGGTGCCTACTTCTTGTATTGGCATCTGAAGTGGAGGTGGGGGCAGTCCGGTGGGACTGAGCCCTTTGCCCATGGGATCTGATGCTGTCTCCAGGTTGGTAGTGTCAGAATTGAGTTAAAGTGTAAGACACCAGCTGGTGTCACAGAAAGTTGCTTGGTGTGGGGTAAAAACTCCACACATTTGGTGACCAGAAGTCAGAAGTGAAGTGTTCTGTGTGAGTGTGGTAGACATAAGAGGGTAAAGATGTGCACCAAAGGAACCCACAGTAGGGAAGAACTAGGGTTTCCTACTCAGGAGGGAGGACTGTGGGTTTTACCAATTCAGCTCACCTGAGAAGGAATGCCAGGAAAATCAAAAGCTCTTTAGAGTTTTAGGGGTAAATCTCACATGGTATTATGATTTCCATTGTGTTGCTTCTACTCTTAGAGGTACATGAAAAGAAGCTACCAGAAGCAGCAGCTGAGCCCAAAGAGGCGAGTCTAAAGGGAAAAAATTTTGTTGCAGACAGAAGAGACACTTCAGGCCAAGAAACTTTCCCTGATCCACAAATCACCATAGACCAGTGACTATGTAATAATGATCTTTAACATCTCTATTCCTCTTTCCAATTTACAGGTAGGTAAGGTCACCTACCTGACCTCATGTAATGCTCATAGCGACCCTGGGAAGTAAGTGCTATTGTCCCCATTTTACATCTAAGGTAACTGAGGCCCAATAAGTAGGTGATGAGAGCATATTTGTAACAATGTACAAACTGCTTTATCTGTGGTTTCACTTTCCCTGTTTTTAATTACCTGCCGTCAACCACATTCACATAAATTTTATTACAGCATATTGTTATAATTGTTCTATTTCAATGTTATTGTTGTTAATCTCTTACTAGTTTATAAATTAGTAGTATAATGCCTAGTTTATAAACTAAGCTTTATCATAGGTATGTATAGGGGAAAATCATAGTCACATATAGGGTATTATAGTATATCTACGTTTTCAGGCATCCACCATGGGTCTTGGGCCATATCCCCCATGGATAAGTGGGAAATAATCAATAATAAGTAAATGTTATTGCTGCACAGGAAACTGGTCATCTGACTCCCATCTTGAATGCTAACACCTGTTGGAGTGGAGGAGAAGGCCCTACTGGATGCTGGGGTAGGGGGGGATGCTTAGCAACCTGACTCTGTTGGTGAGCTGGGGTCCTCAGACAAACAGGGTCGTGGGTCCTGCCCACTCCAGCCCAATTCCCAGCCAGCCCACATTAGACGCCTCCTCACACAGGCTGATGGGAAGGTGGAAAAATCCTTTTTCACCATCTTCTCCAAGCTGTATTTGTCCATGACATCTGAATTTCAGGTGCTTGTGAGGTAGGTTGAATGACCCTCAACATCTTCTTGCTTCACTGTTTCTCTTCTTTGTTTTGCAACAAACTACAGGAAGGAAGATGATCACCCAGCTTTACCCTCCAATGTGTGAGAGTGTGGGGACTGATACAGGCCAGGATGGTCTGAGGGCAGGACTGAGTGGAGCTGAGTAGAATGGGTATTCCTTTGGTCCAGGTAGAGTTCAGAGAAGGAAACACAGTTTTGAGGAGAGGGGGGAGTTCTGGGGATTAGGAAGCCTGAGATGGGACGTGTGGGCAGAGGACTGTGCGGAGTAGAGTCTGATGGACCCTGAGTTCAAGATGCTGGGCAAGATTGCAGTCAGCCCTTACATCTGTCAGCACTGAGACCAGGACTAACACTCCCCATCAAAACACTGCCAAAAAGAGACACAAAAATGCCCTAGTTTTCCCAGAGCTCTGTGTTCCTGAGTATAATATAAAAAAGAGAGCAGAGCCCCATCAGTGTGGAGTTGCTATAGACCAACAGTCACCTCCCAATGGGAAGCCTTCACCCACCCTGTTCTGTGAGACTCCCAGGTCTCTGGGCTCAGGTCTGCCATGGGCTCCCAGGAAGGCACCAAAGAGCTCAGTCAATCCTGCATGTTTGCAATATTCCCTGGCTCCCAGCCTCAGGATCCCCATTATTCTGAACACCTTTTGAGGCACAGCCAGAGGAGTCCTCCAGAGCCCACTTGAGTCAAGCCTGGTTGCCATTAAGATCACAGGTGCAAGGGAAGCCAGAAGATAATGGAGCATTTGCCCTTGGGACTTGTGGGCCAAACTGTCTAGACACGGTGAGACCAGAACAGTGATGAATGGGGGACCCAGGGCTGGGACAAGGGGGCTATCACACACATGCAGGGATTGGCTGATCCCTCCTGGTGCCCCTCTGAGCATCTTGAAGATACCAAAGCCCAGAAAGCCAGGGTATGGAATAAGCCACGGATTAAGTAGGATTAAGGGCTACAAGGGATAGAAAAGATTCCGGAAATCCCACACTTGGGTCTGTCCTCAGTTGCCTATGAGGACATTCTCCCCAGCAGTTCCATGAATCTCCCTGGATGTCACAGAGCCACCAGAAGTCAGGGAAAAAACAACATGGGAGATCATCTGGCCCAGCCGCTCAGTGCCCAGAAGAGGATGCTGAGGCCTGGATCCTACTTGAAACGATCTCTCTCTCTCTCAATCTCTCTCTCTCTCTCTCTCTCTCTCTCTTTCAAAAATAACTAAATAAACATTGTTTAAAAACACCCTTTTGCACCCAAAATGTCTCAAAAATTATTTCTTGGTCATTTGCTCTCAAACTCCACTTCAAATTCATGTGGTTTAAAGTGGACTTTGGGAGCCATGGGGCTCTCTCTAGCAAAGAATGTTTTTTCCCTCTAGCAAAGCATTAACAGTAGGATGGTAGGGACTTCCTGGAGGAATATAATACTCTGCCTATTTCAAGTATTTGTCAGTGAGCTTCAAGGTATAAGGAAATTTAATTTTATCTACATTTCTTTTTGCCTTTGTTCCCCTCATCACTCCCCCCTGAATAACTTTGACCCTGAAATCTCTAAGGTTGCTGAAGGTAGAAGGTCTTCTCTTCTGTAACTGCTTCCTGCTGAATAAGAGCATAGCGATATCCCTACCTATGGGTCAACATAGGTCAGATAGGGAGCTTATATATAGTAATGACGTTTTGGGGTGATGGTGGGATGGTCCAGAGCCAACAGCCAAGAAAGAATTCTTGAAGACATCTTTGGTCCAAAAAGGTGATTTTATCAAAGTACAGGGACAGGACCCCTGGGCATGAAGAGCTGCACTGGGGTTGTGAAGAGTGACTGGTTTGTACTATGGAGTTGGGGAGGGAAAGGCCAAAAGGGAGGCTTCCAGAAGGACTTTTATATGCTAAAGAGGACTCATAGGATGCCAGGAGCCTTGCTATGGTCAGGCTAAGGTTGTTTTCCCTCTAGTAAGGCATTAACATTAAGACCAGAGGGGGTTCTAGAGAAAAGTTATACTCTGTATTTGCCACAAGTATTTGTCAATGGGTAGCGGGTAATAAGGAAATTTAATTTCACCTGCCATTTCCTTCTTGCCTTTGTTCCCCATATCACTATGGAGAGGAAGGTGATGTTGGGGCTTCAGGAAACTGAGTCTATAGGTTTGTGGAGATTAGGCTATCGATAAGATTGCCTTTTTCTTGTAATCTACTAAGATATTTGTAAACTGATGGAGGGTCATGTCCTGCATGACTATGATCTCTATCAATCAACCATTTGTTTGCTTTCCTTTCCTTTGTTCTTGGGCATTCAGGAGTGCCTGAGGAATATCACACAACCACACCTGGGGGGGGGGGCAGTACTTTGCCCTCAGCTTGCCTTATGCTCCCTCATCAGTGTCCTGTTACAAGGAGAACAGATTCTTATTGAACTCGTGCAAATAACTATGATTGCCATGGAAGAAAGAACACTCACTGAGGGTTTCTGAATTTCAGAGGGTTCAGGTAGAGAGAAAAGTTAAATGTTCCAATTTTCTCACAGAGGAATTCTTCATTCTATTACTGTATATCATGGATATCTTAAGAGAAAAATCCTTAATCTGGAAGAGCAAACATTAGAGAACCAGCAATGTTTCAAACAAGAGTCATAAAAACTATAATCCTCCTCCTTAATGTATTTAGTTCCATGTTACTAATTTTTGTTCAGTTTGAATGCAGCTTTTTAGTTAGTTCTGGAAATTCTTATCAATTTTAAAGTTATCAAAAAAAAAACCTGTATTTGTCAAAATCCTCTGGAATGAAAGTAAAGAAAGAGAAAATAGTTACCAAGTTTGCACCGAGGCTCAGAGTCCAGATGAGAAGACTGAGTCCCTTCATGGTCTCCAAATGATGTGATTTGAAGTGTTGGGGTTCAGAACAAACAGCCAAGAAAGAATTCTTGAGATATCTTCAGTGTAAAAAGGTGGTTTTATTAAAGCACGGGGACAGGACCCATGGGCAGAAAGAGCTACCCCAGGATTGTGAGGAGAGACTGATCATATACTTGGGAGTTGGGGGAGGTAAAGACAAGAGAAGTTTCCCAAGGATTTTCTTATGTTGAAGAAGACACAGTATCCTGGAGGCCTAGCTACTGTCAAGCTAAGGTTATTTTTCCCTCTGGCAAAACATTAATATGAAGATAGGAGGAATGTTCTACTCTGTATGCCTCAAGTATATGTCAATGGGCTGCAGGTTATAGGGAAATTTAATTTTATCTACATTTCTCTCTGCCTTTGTTCCCCATATCATGACTGCCAGATGAAGCTTCACACCATGAAGAGGGTTTGGGGGATTATTTTCTCTATTGTGATACCTAAGCTGTGTCTCCTTTTAATCAGTTAGAAGAGCTGAGGCCATTTGGGAAGAATCAGTTGACCCCACCCAAGACCTCGCTGTTTAAAGTCTTTGAGGGTGAGGGCCAACATGGCGGAGAAGTAGGGGGAATCCATACTTCCTGCATCTCTCAAACAAAGAAGTGTAGAAGCCAACGGACTTTGAACGCCAGAGCCTGGAAGGAAGAGACTGAATCTACTAGGAAGAAAATGGGAAAGCTGGAAAAAAGATAGGTGGGTAACTGTGAACTGGGGGAGATAAAAAAAAAAAAAGGCTTCCTGGGCAGAGAGGGGAGGGACCCCCTTCTGCAGAGAGACAAAGGGAAAAGAAAGAGTGGCTAGGGAAGTGTAGGACCATATCTGGACAGGAGAAAAACCTCGGACTGAGACTGAGAGGGATCCAATCTCTAACTGCGGGGCTTTCTTCGGACTGGAGCCCGCTCCCTGTTTACGCACCTGGGGAGGACGGGAGACAGCCCTGGGTGCGGTGGCAGGTCAGGGGCTCAGTCCGCAGTTGACGAAAGTGGTTCCCTCCCTGGAGGGCTGTGTGATAGTACAGAACCTGCTTTTGTCCACCACCCCTGGGTGCAGCGACTGGGCCAAGGGCGCAGTCTGCAGGAGGACAAGGTGGCCATTTCCCTGGAGTGCTGTGGGAAAAGACAAAGTCTGCCCATGTCCACCACCCCAGGGGCTCGTGGCGAGGGTGGCTCTCAGTCCGCAGTAGGAGAAGTCGGTCCTCCCTGAAGTGCGGTGACAGGGACAAAGCCAGCCAGGACCACATATCGCCTCACTGAGGTGCTTCCCCAGCACCAGAGCACATGGAGTGGGACTTTTAATCCTAGCCAAGCTCCAGGTCAGGGTAGTTGGAGGAGAGAGAAGGGCCATCCCATCTGGGCCGGCAGCACAGTAAGGATGACTCAAACGGAGTCCACTGGGTCCAGTCCATGGAGAAGAGACTGGGAGATCACCATTCCCCCAGCCCCATCACCACCACCAGCAAGGCAGGGCCTCAGGGATCACTCCCGGGGCCCATAGTGGAGGTGGGTCCAGATTACTCCAAACCACACCCCTTCACACTGGGTAACTGCGTATCCACCAGAGCAGCACAGGCCCTGCGGGCAGCTCCTCCTGACACGAGATGCAGCATTGCCTGGATTAACTCTAGGTCAATTCCGGACATAGAGATATATTCTTCCCCTTATCTCCTCCTTATCTCTTCCCTCCCCTAGACTGGTTATTCCGGTTATTGGTTTGTCTAAACAGACATATTTAATCCATTGTCTTGACACATGTTCTACACCTCCTTCTTTACACTACTTTCTCTCTCTCTGGAATGATCAGCCATATAGCTTCTCTGTCTGGGTAACTTTATCTTTGTTTCATTTTCCCTGCCTCCTTCTTTATTTTCCCTTCTCTCTTTCTCTGGATTAGGCTTTTTAGTCTCTCTGCCTAATCAATGTTTATTTTTTCTCCCCCACCCTGGCTCCTGTCATTTCTCTCTTTGTATAAGCTCTTCCATCAGCACCACCTCCACCCTCTTCTTTACTTGTAGTCAGTGGTTTGGGTTTTTTGTTTTTAGTCTTTAGGTTTTTGTTTTTGTTTATTTGTTTGTTTGTGTTATTTGTGTGTTTGTGTGTTTTTGCCTCCTGTTTGTCTATCTGTTTTCCTTTACACGGCTACTCCAAGGAACAAATCAAAGCACACCTGGTGGAGGCTCCAAAACATCACTACGAGTAGGATAATAAAATAACCAAAGTCACAACAGAGATCAAGTAACAATCTCTGAAAAAACACCTCCTGAAGGGCCAGGCCCTCAGGACAGTGTATGATCCTCCTTTAATATAGCAGAGCTCACAGGTGCAGAGCACACAACAAGCTTTTAAAACACAGAAGGGACAGAAAACTAGCCAAAATGATGAAACGGAAGAATTATCCTCAAAAGAAATTCCAGGAAGTAGTGACAGCTAATGAATTGATCAAAACCGATTTAAGCAATATAACAAAACAAGAATTTAGAATAATAGTCATAAAATAATCGCTAGGCTTGAAAAAAGCATAGAGGACAGCAGAGAATCTATTGTTACAGAGATCAAGGGACTAAAAATAGTCATGATGAATTAAAAAATATTATAAATGAGGTGCAAAATAAAATGGAGGTGGCCACAGCACGGATTGAAGAGGCAGAGGAGAGAATAGGTGAATTAGAAGATAAAATTATGGAAAAAGAGGAAGCTGAGAAAAAGAGAGATAAAAAAAAAAAATCCAGGAGTACAAGGGGAGAATTAGAGAACTAAGTGATGCAATCAAACGGAGCAATATCCATATCATAGGAATTCCAGAAGAAGAAGAGAGAGAAAGGGGCTGAAGGTGTGCTTGAACAAATCTTAGCTGAGAACTTCCCTGATCTGGGGAAGGAAACAGGCATTGAAATCCAGGAGGCACAGAGAACTCCCTTCAGACGTAACTTGAATCGATCTTCTGCACGACATATCATAGTGAAACTGGCAAAATACAAGGGTAAAGAGAGAATTCTGAAAGCAGCTAAGAATAAATGGGCCTTATCATACAAAGGTAGACACATAAGGGTAGTAGCAGACCTATCTACTGAAACTTGGCAGGCCAGAAAGGAATGGTAGGAAATCTTCAATGTGATGAACAGAAAAAATATGCAGCCAAGAATCCTTTATCCAGCAAGTCTGTCATTCGGAATAGAAGGAGAGATAAAGGTTTTCCCAAACAAACAAAAACTGAAGGAATTCATCACCACTAAACCAGCCCTACAAGAGATCCTAAGGGGGACTCTATGAGTGAAATGTTGCAAGGACCACAAAGTACCAGAAACACCACTACAAGCATGAAACCTACAGATATCACAATGACTCTAAACCCATATCTTTCAATAATAACACTGAATGTAAATGGACTAAATGCTCCAACCAAAACACATAGGGTATCATAATGGATTAAAAAAAAAAAAAAAAACACAAGACCCATCTATTTGCTGTCTACAAGAAACTCATTTTAGACCCGAGGACACCTTCAGATTGAGAGTGAGGGGATGGAGAACTATCTATCATGCTACTGGAAGTCAAAAGAAAGCTGGAGTAGCCATACTTATATCAGACAAACTAGACTTTAAATTAAAGGCTGTAACAAGAGTTGAAGAAGGGCATTTTATAATAATTTCAGGGTCTATCTATCAGGAAGCTAACAATTATAAATGTCTATGCACCGAATTCAGAAGCCCCCAAATATATAAAACAATCACAAACATAAAGCAACCTTATTGGTAAGAATGTGGTAGTTGAAGGAAACTTTAATACTCCACTTACAACAATGGATAGATCATCTAGACAGAGAATCAATAAAGAAGCAAGGGTCTTGAATGATATATTGGATCAGATGGACTTGACAGATACATTTAGAACTCTGCATCCCAGAGCAACAGAATATACTTTCTTCTCGAGTGCACATGGAACTTTTCCCAAGGCAGATCACATACTGGGTCACAAAATAGCCCTTCATAAGTATAAAAGAATTGAGATCATACCATGCACACTTTCAAACCACAATGCTATGAAGCTTGAAATCAACCACAGGAAAGAGTCTGGAAAACCTCCAAAAGCATGGAAGTTAAAGAACATCCTACTAAAGAATGAATGGGTCAACCAGGCAATTAGAAAAGAAACTTTCAAATATATGGAAACAAATGAAAATGAAAATACAGCAATCCAAATGCTTTGGGATGCAGTGAAGGCAGTCCTGAAAGAAAAATACATTGCAATCCAGGCCTATCTCAAGAAACAAGAAAAATCCCAAATACAAAATCTAACAGCACACCTAAAGGAAATAGAAGCAGAACAGCAAAGGCAGCCTAAATCAGCAGAAGAAGAGAAATAATAAAGATCAGAGCAGAAATAAACAATATAGAATCTAAAAAAACTGTAGAGCAGATCAACGAAACCAAGAGTTGGTTTTTTGAAAAAATAAACAAAATTGATAAACCTCTAGCCAGGCTTCTCAAAAAGAAAAGGGAGAGGACCCAAATAGATAAAATCATGAATGAAAGTGGAATTATTACAACCAATTCCTCAGAAATACAAGCAATTATCAGGGAATACTATGAAAAACTATATGCCAACAAACTGGACAACCTGGAAGAAATGGACAAATTCCTAAGCACCCACACACTTCCAAAACTCAAACAGGAAGGAGTAGAAAATTTGAACAGACCCATAACCAGTGAAAAATTGAATCAGTTATCAAAAATCTCCCAACAAATAAGAGTCTTGGACCAGATGGCTTCCCTGGGGAATCCTACCAGAAATTTAAAGCAGAGATAATACCTATCCTTCTCAAGCTGTTCCAAAAAATAGAAAGGGAAGAAAAACTTCCAGACTCATTCTATGAGGCCAACATTACTTTGATTCCTAAACCAGACAGAGACCCAGCAAAAAAAGAGAACTACAGGCCAATATCCCTGATGAATATGGATGCAAAAATTCTCAATAAGATACTAGCAAATCAAATTCAACAGCATATAAAAAGAATTACTCACCATGATCAAGTGGGATTCATTCCTGGGCTGCAGGGCTGGTTCAACATTCGCAAATCAATCAATGTGATACATCACATTAATAAAAGATAAGAACCATATGATCCTGTCAATCGATGCAGAAAAAGCATTTGACAAAATTCAACATCCTTTCTTAATAAAAACCCTCGAGAAAGTCGGGATAGAAGGAACATACTTAAACATCATAAAAGCCATTTATGAAAAGCCCACAGCTAATATCATCCTCAATGGGGAAAAACTGAGAGCTTTCCCCCTGAGATCAGAAACACAACAGGAATGTCCACTTCTCACCACTGTTGTTTAACATACTGTCAGAAGTCCTAGCCTCAACAATCAGACAACAAAATGAAATCAAAGGCATCAAAATTGGCAAAGATGAAGTCAAGCTTTCATTTTTTGCAGATGACATGATATTATACATGGAAAACCAGATAGACTGCACCAAAAGTCTGCTAAAACTGATACATGAATTCAGCAAAGTCGCAGGATACAAAATTAATGTACAGAAATCAGTTGCACTCTTATACACTAGTAATGAAGCAACAGAAAGACAAATAAAGAAACTGATCCCATTCACAATTGCACCAAGAATCATAAAATACCTAGGAATAAACCTAACCAAAGATGTAAAATATCTGTATGCTGAAAACTATAGAAAGCTTATGGAAGAAATTGAAGAAGATATAAAGAAATGGAAAAACATTCCGTGCTCATGGATTGGAAGAATAAATATTGTTAAAATGTCAATACTACCCAAAACTATCTACACATTCAATGCAATCCCAACCAAAATTGCACCAGCATTCTTCTTGAAGCTAGAACAAGCAATCCTAAAATTTGTATGGAACCACAAAAGACCCCGAATAGCCAAAGTAATATTGAAGAAGAAAACCAAAGCAGGAGGCATCACAATCCCAGACTTTAGCCTCTACTACAAAGCTGTAATCATCAAGACAGCATGGTATTGGCACAAAAACAGACACATAGACCAATGGAATAGAACAGAGACTCCAGAATTGGACCCACAAAAGTATGGCCAACTAATCTTCGACAAAGCAGGAGAGAATATCCAACGGAAAAAAGACAGTCTTTTTAACAAATGGTGCTCGGAGAACTGGACAGCAACATGCAGAATGAAACTAGACCAATTTCTTACACCATTCACAAAAATAAACTCAAAATGGATGAAGGACCTGAATGTGAGACAGGAAACCATCAAAACCCTAGAGGAGAAAGCAGGAAAAAACCTCTCTGACCTCAGCTGCAGCAATTTCTTACTTGACATGTCTCCAAAGGCAAGGGAATTAAAAGCAAAAATGAAGTATTGGGACCTCATCAAGATAAAAAGCTTCTGCATTCCCCAACCTCTTAAATGCTCACCCCCATCCTCACTTTCCCTTTCCAATCCTATTTTCCATTCTTCAGTCAGAGTGAACTTTTTAAAACATAAATCTAACCAGTCAAGTCCATCCTGGCTTGTTTGGAACTTAGGGGTTTCTGGGGCACAGGACTTTTAACTGCTAAAGCCTGAATATCCCTGGGAACCCAGGACGAGTTGGTCACCCAAGTCACTCCCCTATGTCAGAAGATGTGCAGGCTTCCCACTCCTCTTTGAGTAAAGTACAAACTCCCTGCTGTTCAAAGTCCTGGGTGCTCTGGTCCTGCCCTCCAGGCTGTCTCTCTGGGCTCCTTCCGGCTCCTCCACGGCAGACCAGTACAGAGCTTCCCCCATGCTCTTCCACCTGCCCAGAACTCTTCTACCCTTTGTCCTATCTGGCTATATTGTGCTTTAGGTATCTGTCAGGAAGACCTTTCCTGAACCCTCAGATTGGGTCACTTGCTCTGTAGCAAGGACTCTTCAGGAGAACGTGTCCACAAGAAAAGCATCTCTCTTGTTTATTTATGGCTGCGTCCCCAGCAGTCAGCACAGGGCCTGCCCCACAGTAAGATAAAAGTGGCTCTCTGCTTAACCAACCAAGTCATTCAAAGTAAACAGTCCTTCATTATCTGCTGACTCTTGCTGGTGACTAACCAGCAGCCAGCTGAGATCAAGACCCTGCCCACGACACCAGATCTAGAAAGGAGTTGGAGGGGGAGCTGGGCATTCAAGGAGCAACAGTGCTGCTCCTCCATATACCCCAGGAAAGAAAGGAGATGAGCAGGGCCAGCTTCAAGTGCTGCCAAGCTAGCATATCAGAGAAGTTTACATCTGCCTTCTGATCAGGGGTTTGAGCTCCAATGCCCAGACTCTAGTGGGAGCAACAGTGGCCATGACCTTTGTGAGATCTGTTGAGGGTGTCCAGAACTTGGTGCCTATCACAGCAGATCTCATCCAAGGTCATCCACCTGGTTTTATCCACAGTGCCTCTCAAGGTAGCACAAGGAAGAGGAAGGGCATCATTTACTCAGGCTTACTAAGTGTTCCGAATATTAGGAAATATATTCTGGACAGAAAGAGACAAGACACCTCCTGATCTTCCACACTAAGGTCCCTCAAACCCCGTCCACTCCCTTTGGGGCTTTGTCTCTGTCACCCAGCCAAGAACTGATGTGGGTGTGATCACCCAATCAGCAAATACTGGCAAGCTACTCGGTGCCAGGTCTAATCCGATTAATACTGACCCTTCCCATCTCCCCACCTCACCAACTTGGCTGGATTTGCAGGTACCGACAGTCAAAGGAGGCACAAATCTGACCACAGTAGCAGCTACAGGTTTTCTCAAAGGGCTCAACCTAGGGATTTAACCAAAGCACCATGTATAAATCTTTCAGCTCCCCCACCATCTCTCAGTTCCCTCCCTGTCCCTTTGTCTTTCACCACATCATCCTTCCTGGCCAAAAGTGGCCACTCAGACTTCCATCCCTCCAGCCACAGCCAAGCTGCACTGGAGAGCAGAGACACCTATAAACCTGCCTCCCTCACTCTGCAGAGACACCATGACCTGCCTCCCTCACTCTGCAGATACCAGGGCAGCACTCTGCAAGGTTTGGGTCTACATAAAAGTCAGTTGTATTCCTAAATACTAGCAACAGTTGGCAAAGTTAATAATGGCATTTGCTATGAACAAAAACTTTTAATACCTAGGAGTCAACCTAATAAAAATGCATCGATTCTAAAATGTGTTTGAAGAAGATGAACAAGATCATGGACATCCCTACCAGACAAAAGACTCATTATAAGGCAGTGATCATTAAGATCCTGAAGTAATGGCTCAGAGATCGAGAAACAGAACAAAACGGAGATCCCAGAAACGGAGCCACACATAAATGGACATGTGATCTTCAGGAGAGCAGGACATTGGTCAGGACATTTTCCTTGGAGAAATGTCTATTCTAGTCCTTTGCCCATTTTTTAATCAGATTGTTCGCTTTTTGCTATTGCTGAGTTGTCAGAGTTCTTTATGTATTCTGGACATTGACCCCTTAAGAGATGTGATTTGCAAAGGTTGTTTCCTCCCGTTTCATGGGTTGCCTTTTTCACTCTCTTGATTGTGTCCTTTGATGCACAGAAGTTTTATTTTGATGGAGTCCAATTTATCTATTTTTTCTTTTGTTACCTGAGCTTTGAGTGTCATATCCAAGAAATCATTGCCTAATCCAATGTCACAAAGCTTTTCCCCTATGTTGTATTACAAGAGTTTTAAAGTTTTAGCTCTTACATTTAGGTCTTTGATAATGGTTTACATCTTAAGCTGGTGGGTAATTGGCTATTCCTTGTGTTATTTTTTATATTATTACAGTGAACATGTGAACATATGCTGTCCCTCTTCTACTCCACTTGCATTTCTAAGATCATATGAGATGAGATCTGATCAAGCTCTCCTTGCCACAGTCTCTGCTCTGCTACCTAGGAATCACCTTCTGTATATCTTATTAAAGCTTATATTCATTTTTTCTGTCTCTGAGATAAGAGCAAATAACAAGCAAAAATCATCTAAAGAATGAGGGTCTTTCCCCCATCCGAGTGCTAACCACCCAGAACACCAAGAGCACTGAGCTGGAAGCACTCCCAAATTACGAGGAGTAAAAGAGACAACAGACATGTGTATGGTAAACTGACATTCCCCTCCTCTATTGAATCTCCTGCACTACTCCTTGCCCTAGACTCACAAGGAAGGAATAAATCCAGACACAATTGGGCCTCCTCATGCAACAGCTTGAATATAGTATGGAAATTATAAGAAAGTTCTGGAAAGCTCATGCACCCTGGAGGGAAGCCCGGATGTGCCAGTTTCTTTACTGTATTAAAATCACATGTCCTGGGCTCCTGGGTGGCTCAGTCAGTAGAGCGTCCGGCTCTTGATTTCAACTCAGGTCATGACCCCTGGGTCATGGGAACAAGCGTCATGCTGAGCATGGAACCTGCTTGAGATTCTCTCTCTCTCCCTCTGCCTCTCTCTCCTGCTCGTGCCTCTCACTCTCTCTAAAATAAAAAACAAAAAATAAAAAATGAATCACATGTCCCAAATGCCAGGCTTACGATGCAAGGTCTTTGTGTGCTGGAAAGACATGGGAGACTCTGTCTCTGTGCTGAAGAAACAACACAGGTGAGGAGGCTGGTGTGTGGGATCCCACGGTGAATGGCACCAGCCTTGGGAGCCAAACAAACACAGGCTTGAATTCTGGTTCCTTTGCCTCCAAGCCATGTGGCCCAGTTACCTCTCTGAGTCCTGCACCCTCACCTGTAAAATGCAGATAATAAAATGGACTTCACACCAAGTGCCTGTCTGGCTCAGTCAGTGGACTACGTGACTCTTGATCTCAGGGTTGTGGGTTTAAGTCCTACATTGGGTATAGAGATTGCTTAAAAATAAAATATTTTTAGGGGCACCTGGGTGGCTCAGTCGGTTAAGCATCCGACTTCAGCTCAGGTTACGATCTCGCGGTCCGTGAGTTCGAGCCCCATGTCGGGCTCTGGGCTAATGGCCCAGAGCCTGGAGCCTGCTTCCGATTCTGTGTCTCCCTCTCTCTCTGCCCCTCCCCCGTTCATGCTCTGTCTCTCTCTCTGTCTCAAAAATAAATAAACGTTTTAAAAAATTTAAAAAAATAAAATAAAATATTTTTAAATATAAAAAATAAAATAAACTTCACAGAGTTGTCAAGGATTAAATAAGACAACACTTACAAAGTGATTAGCATGAAAAAAAGAGGTGGGGGGGGCGCCTGGGTGGCTCAGTCAGTTAAGCATGTGACTTCAGCTCAGGTCGTGATCTCACGGTTCGTGAGTTAGAGCCCTGCGTCTGGCTCTGTGCTGACAGCTCAGAGCCTGGAACCTGCTTCCGATTCTGTGTCTCCCTCTCATTCTGCCCCTTGCCCACTCATGCTCTGTCCCTCTCTCTTTCTCTCTCAAAAATGAATAAACATTAAGACACAATGGTTGGCATGGTGCCTGGCACACAGAGAGTCCTCCGCGAGGGGTCTGGTGTCCACTGGAGGTGGTAGTAGCAGCAACGGTGGAGGGTGTGATGCCACCAGACCTGCATTCGACTCCATCCACATTTAATCAGGAGAGACAGAGAGAGAGAGAGAATTAAAACAGTCCTACCGACTCGGTCCAGGTATGAAATAGGAGGTGGAAATCACAGCTCTTCAGGCCATTGGGCTCGCATGGTGGGTCATCTCAAGGTATGGAGGATGACATTAGTGATAACGGAATGTCTGTCATACAACATGGCACCTCAACCCAAACCGAGTACCTTATCTGGGCCTTCTCTGAGGAAACGGCCACCATTCCCGACAACTGAAGAGCCTGGCTGTGTTAGCGGGGTTGAGACACGGTGTGTAGTCTCCGAGGGAACAGCGCCCTGGAGAGTTTGCAAAGATATGAATAGTTAATGCTTATCCTTCAGTTTACTTTGTGCGAGGCACTTTTCTAAGGCTTTACACATGGACTCGTGTGATCCTCACAACAAATTTAAGAGGTAGGAAACACTATTTTCACTCCCACTTCACAGACGTGGGAACTGAGGCACAGTGGGCTTAAGTAATTTGCCCAGGATCACACAGGTAGTAAATGGCAGAGGCTAGATTTGAATTTAGGTCGCCAGCCCTAGGGTCCATGCCCTGAATTGCTGGACTCTTCTATTTTAAATGTGCTTATTTTTATGTCTTATGCTAGCAATGTTGTCAGCCATGACTCTACAGTAGCAGAGCAGCAGTGGCAGGGGGGTTAGTATAAATCATAATCAAAGAGTTCAAGAGTATGAAGGGGACATTCAGTCACAACCATAAAGTGGAACCACAAGACTTAAAGACTCTAAAATCGAACCTTGAAATGCTGAAAGAGGAGCTGACAGTGCCCTCCCCCCACCATCTCCTCCCCCACGGATACCCCTGCTGCGTCTCAGCCAGGAAGAGAGGCCAGCAGACATCAAGCCTTTCCTGGCCACTTGCAGGAACTCTGGAGAAATGCAGGTTCCTTCCCCCTGAGGGAAATGCCCTCCTTCCTGGGGATTAACGCCTTGTGTCTCTCCCTGTCCCGTGGACTTCACAGACTACAAGACCATCTCTGCCCCAGTTAGTTCTCAAGACAAGTCAGGGTGGTGGCTCCTTCTGGGTCTCAGCCAGGCCCTCAGTCTAATGTTAATCCTTGTCAATGGCTGAGACGTGACCCATCCTGTTTTGGCTTTGCACTGTGGCTGCTGCTGCCATCAGTCCTGCACCTGGCAAAAATTAGCAAATACGTAGGTGGAGGTGAATGGCTAAAATCTCTGAACTGACAGCTCAGCAAGAAAATGGGAGGGGCACCTGGGTGGCTCAGTCAGTTAAGCATCCCAGCTCTTGAGTTCAGCTGGGGTCATGATCCCGGGTTCACGGTGTAGGGCTCTGTGCTAACATCACAGAGCCTGCTTGGGATTCTCTCTCTCCCTCTCTCTGTCCCTTCCCTGCACTCTCTCTCCCTCTCTCCCTCTCTGCCCCTTCCCCATGCTCTCTCTTTCTCTCTCTCTCTTCCCCCCCCCCCAGTCTCTCACTCTCTCTTGTAAAATAAATAAATAAATTTAAAAAGGGAGAGGGGAAGTTAACATTCACTGAGCGTCAGCCAGGTGCCAGGCACGGCCTTAACCCTCTAGATAACCCAATGCCCATCTCTGGGTGAGAAAACCAAGCACGGAAAGAGGTTAATCTGTCTGAAGTCACCCAGCTAACAGAGGCTGAGCTGTGGTTCCAACTGTGGTCTGTTCCCCTCACCCCCCACAACAGCCAAGGACAGCACCTCTGGTTTACAGATGGTGAAACTGAGGCTGGAGAAACAAGTGGCTTGCCCAAGGCCACACTGCTGGTGAGGGACAGAACCAAGTCCTAGCTCAGAGCTCCTAAACCCTAACCCAAACACTCATGCTTTCCTTGGAGGCATGGGGTTTTTACTCCTGAGAGAGACAACACCTATGCAATTTGCTAACCACTTAGTTGGCAAGCCAAGAAGTTTGCTGACACACAAGATGAGAAGCCTCCTCACTTCTGTTAGGGTGGCCGTTCCCAGGGTCTGGAGGTTGGGCTCAGGAGGAAAGCCCATGCTCACCCCCAAGCATGTTTAGAGAGCTGTGTGTCAGACCCGGAGTGAGTCACCCCCTCTTCTGTGCAGCTCTGTGCTCAGCCACGCCAGGACAGTGCAGAGTGAGGTAAGGTTCCTACTCACACTCACTGGCCCCACAAGGGTCCTGGCAACTCCCAAGGTGGCCAAATGAGTTGCCATTTTGCTTTCTAAGCTCTCACCCTAAACTTCCAGATCTGTTCTTCTAACCCCTCCCAGGCCTTTCCCTCGTTGAGCGCACCTGATCCCACTCTTCATCTAGCAACCTATCCAGATTTTCATCACACCCCCAAAAGTCCCCCAGTGAGGGCCCCTGACTTCCAGCCAAGGCCTTATTGGAGTACCAGGTCCCACTGCCCCTTACAAAGATGGAGACTCCCCCAGGGCAGGGCTGTTTCCTCCGCATCAGACAGGCAGCTGCCATGTGCTATATTTGCACCACTGTCCTCCTACTGCTCAGGACAAGACATTCAGATTTGGAAATCCAAGAAAGAAACACGTTCTGCTCCTAGTTCTTCATTCCCACCTATGCCCCAGGGAATTCCCCCTAGAGGAGGGGAGTATATTGCCAAAGATACAATTCAAGCCTCTGCCCCTTGGGTTCAAGGTGAGTCCTTGTGGTTGAAACTGGCAGGAATTAAAACAAAGACTGAGTTGGCTTCGATCTCATATTTACAAAAACCCCAACATGGGGGACACTCCTCACACAATGCACAACCCTCTGTTACACGTTGAACCTGTGTGTTCTGTTGAGCTCCCCAACTCTTCCTCCTGCAAGTCAGAGGACTTGGTCTTCTGGCTTCTCTACAACAATTCTCCTGCCCCTTCACCATCTGCAGCACCCACCAGACCCTTCTTGTTGGCAGATCACCTTCCATGAGGAAGGCTGAAAATGCCAAGACATTTCAAGGCTTTCTTTGCTTCTGGAACCAGAACCTGGTTTGGGCCAGTGGTATGAAAGAGAAGTCTTCCAAAGAATTTACAAGAAAGATATTCTGCCTTTGTAAGAAAAAAAGTTGCAGAAGAAAATGATGTGGGAAACAAAGGCAAAAAAAATTACATTTTCTTGCTGCAGACACCCCATTGACAAGTCCTTGAAAGAGGCAATGACCTTCCTTTAGGAATTCAGCTGCCTTGATGATGAATGGCACTTTGCTCAGGGCAAAAGCAATCTTAGCTTAACATCCCAACCCCCAGGATCCTGTAAGTCTACTTTAACATACAAAAATTCTTTGGGCGACACCTGGGTGGCTCAGTTGGTTGAGCATCTGACTCTTGATTTCAGCTCAGGTCATGATCTCACGGTTCATGGATTCGAGTCCTGCAACGGGTTTCACACTGACAGCACAGAGCCTGCTTGGGATTCTCTCTCTGTCCTACCCACTGCCCCATCAAAATAAATAAACTTTTAAAAATTTCCTTTGGAATCTTCCTTTATCTCCCCAAACATATGTTAGCAATTATACTCCAAGCATATGTCCCCCTAATGTACATCTGAAGGTCCTCACGACTGAGCTTTTACTAAACAGTAATAAAGAACATTTTCCTAACAACAGGCTCCTCAAGGTCCTAGAAACCTTGCTTCCAAAATTCCTTAGAGATTTACACTATCCCTAACACCCTTCCAACCTGAAGGTATATAATGAGTCACTCTTCACAACCCCAGTACACCTCTTTCTGCCCACAGGTCCTGTCCCCATGTTTTAATGAAACCCCTTTTTTGCACTAAAGATGTCTCAAGAATTCTTTCTTGGCCATTGACTCTGAACCCCAACATTTCCACGTCACTATATCATGAGTCACATGCAAAATTCAACCTTTTCCTCATTTCTGCCCAAATCAAAACACAATAAATGAAAAACATATGAAGTACTCATGAATGTAAATGATGTTGCTAAATATTTGGAAGGGAAAGTCTCAGGGGAGGGTCTTATCAGTTAGTAAAGAAACACCAACAGACTTTCCTGAGATTAGAGAAAATGCAGAACTCACTGGAAGAGAGAAGAGGGTATTCTTCATCAAAACCAGGTATTACCGGAAGTGGGTGGAGGTGGAGGAAAAGTCAACCTCCCCCACCCAGAATCCAGTAAGACAGAGCTTCTCAACTTCTGGTGAACAGAGCCCTATGGCAGGCAGCCCAAGAAGACCACTCAAACCTAAGACACAGGATGGGCACCTCCCTAGCTTCCTTTACCTTGTGCCCACCAACTGCCACTAAACTGTTCCCCACCCTCTCTCTGAGAGCCCCCAGGATCCCACCAGCTTCCTCCTCCACCTGTCCACTCTCCTGCTGAAGTAATACTGCTGCCCCCTCCTGGCCTGCCTCGGCAGTGCCCCAGGCTGCTCTACAGTTGGCTTCCCAGGTCCTGCCTGCTCTTCTGAATTGACAGGCCTGATGTCCCCTCCCTTCATACATACCCTGTCTCCCAATACTGCTCCCAGGAGGCCAAGGGTACATCATTACCTTCATGGCATTACACTGGAGAGCAGGAAAGGGATTGATGTTAGGCTTGCTCCGACCCACGGAGAGAGAAGCCCTATCCCTACCATTAGACCAGCAACTCAGGAGACAGCCCTCTCAGAGCAGGACTTGGGCCTCCCCTCTTAGACTGGGAACTTCCTAGGGGACACTCTGCGGTTAAGGCCACAGCCCCTCCTTCTGCTGGGTTCCTCCGGTGGCTGAGGGGAAGCTAATGGGGCAAAGTGTTTGCAGCCAACCCTCCAGCAACAGGTGAGGGTGAGCACGGTTGGTAAACTCCCAGCCGATGAGGACAGGCTGGGGTCATACCTGCTCTGAACTTTACAGAGACAAAGCGGATCCACTCCCAAGGTATGTTGAATTTTACCCAGAGAATAATCCCAGTATTAAAGTGTGGAACACATAAGCTCCTCCAGACTGCTGTCATGGCTTCCCCACCAGCTGCCATGAGAGCAGGCAATGACTTCACCCTTCCCAGGGCCAAGGGCCTTTATTACCCCAGTGGCCCATGCCTCACCCCTACCCTCATCCCATCACCTTATTGTTTTCTGTTTTAGTTGAAGTCTCTAACTGCTTGGGGTTTGGGTTTTTTGTTTCTGGTTAAGAACAGACATCTATGTTTTTTACATTATATCACTATATATCTTCCAGCTCCTAATTCCATTGCAAGAAATTTTCCCACTGAAGTCATTTTTCTGGAAACCCACTTTTTGAAATTTTTTTGAAGACACAGTTCTCTCCTACATTTTCTCTGCATTTTCTTCTTTGACTGTAGGTTATTCTGCGTGTTGTTTTCTCCGTTCTCTTTTGTGCTGCCAGTACTCTTCACGGCTGGTGATTTCATTTCCTTACGAATGAAAGACTAAATTAGTTTTCCTAGGTAGCTCTTCTAGCTGAGGCTTTCTTTCCTATGCGCACATCTGTTTTCCCTGAGTGGGAAGGTCGCTCAGAAGTGCTGTTTATGCGGCATGAGAGCTGCACTTCACTGAACGGACAGGGAACCAGCTGCTCATGCCACAACTAGGAAGGCTTTATCCTGGGATGCCAAGAAAGAAGTTCCAGAGTGCTTGTTCATTTTCTTTAGACAAGAGCTGGGCCCGGGGAACTACTGCTCTGCAGGCAGGAAACAGAAAAGAGGAGACAGGTGTGGCCGGCTCACTGGTCTGCAGGCAGACTTTCAGTTGCCCTAAGCATCACCAGCCCGACTTTTCATCCCATCCTTGGAGCCATTCATCTGAAGTCTCTCTGGGGTTCCAAAGTGGACATCAGGTCCCCTTGCTTTTTTTTCCCCTTGCTTTTTCAGGTCTATAGCCCTCCCTCCTACCATACCATCCCAGCCCAGGGCCAGCACCTGCACACTGGGGTTGGTGTCTTGACACTGCCCCCAGCCCTGAGCCATGGACACATGGCACCTCTCTGAGTTCCTGTCTCCTCACCTGTAGAGTAGGGTTCACCTGTCCTGCCCAGCCCACCTCCCTCACAGAGTTACTTAGAAAGCCAAATAGGTGAAAAGGACATTCGTACAAGAACAATCTCATAGTTATTCCCAGTTATATGGTCAGCAGAGAGGGAGACAGTGACCCAAGAGTGTGGGGAGAGGGGAGAGGAGTCACTGAGGATTTGAGTTGCTATGATAAAATGTGAATACAGGGCCTGCCTTCTGAGGGGATGTCTTAGTCAGGACTCTGGGCTGGAAAGAACAAAACTCACCAAACAGTACCTTCAGTTAAAAAAGAGCTCACATCACTGGAGAACACAGGAAAATTCCAAGACTCAAATAATACCACCTGTTTTCTAGATGGATGGATGGATCCCGCGATGTCCTGCCTCTTTTTTGGAAGAACTAGTTGTCTCTTACCTTAGGAGGGCGTCCCCACCCCCCATGAGAAGGCACATGGCTCCTGGCTTTTATTATCCACATGTGGAAGTCCTAGGGGAAAAAGAACTTGTTTCCCTAGCAGCCCTCCCCCAGGGAAGAATCCTGATTGGCCCAGTTTAGGTCACATGACCACCTTCAAACAGTCTTGGTGGCCAGAGTGACCTCATCCACAAGAGCTGGATTTGAAGCTTGGAGAAAAGAGTGTTCTGACACTTCCCTTATGCAAAGTTTATAGTTATAGCAAAAGACCCAGAGAATTCCACTCCCACACAACATTCCAAAGGATGTCAATTTGGAGGACGTCCTCCAAATAGTTTTTCCAGTTCTCCCTCATGTTCTCAAACCTGTCACGCTGAAACTCCAGCACAGTTACCTGACATGGTTTCAAAACCTACCTTTAGGAAGCCACATCACCTGGAGCTAACCCTCCAGTGCCCAGATACGACTTCTTCTCGGCTCTGAGCCCCTTCCTGCTGCATCACTCACTTACACAGAGCCACACTGCGGCCGGGTCAGGATGGCCAGTTGGCCACCATCTATCAGTGCTCCTCTGTCACAGGGCCAGGAGAGACGGAGAACAGCAGGCTGGCCAGGGCCATTGGCACCAGGGAACCGTGCTGATGGTCAGCCAGGCCTGCAGTCACATGCCTGCCCATGCCGGGGCAAGTAAGAGTGAGGCAGTATAATTGGGAGCACCACCAGAATGGGGTGGAGATGGGGAAGGGAAGTTCCCCCAAGGGGTGAGGAGCGAGACCATCAGGAGAGGAAGAGACAGTGGTCAGACCCACGTGGATAGAAACGAATACAGCAGTGACACTGGGGCCCGGCTGGCCTCCGTGGCCCTTCGCAGGGCCCCCTGAACTTGCCGAGTCCTTTCACACCAGCCATCTGGTCCAGTGAGTCTCGCCAGCTCTGTGTAGCTGGCTTCCTTCACCAGCTCCATGAAGTAAGAGTTTCCATTTCCAAGACTGGCTAGGGGTGGGGGGTGGGGTGGAAACTTTCGCAAGAAAACTGAAAGAACACGAGTCAGCTGCCCAGGCCAAGGCCCAGGTCCCTGTGCAGGTCAGCCAGAGAGGAGAGGCTGAGCCCATGGGGAGGAGTGGGAGAGGGAAGAACTGGGACTAGGGCTCAGAGGGCACAGGACCCCCTTCCCTGCCCACCAGGGCCACTCTCCAGAGGCCAGGGCTCAGGGCTGAGACTCTCTCTCTCTCTCTCTCTCTCTCTCTCTCTCTCTCTCTCTCGTAAAAACCAACAGTGCCAATTGTCCCCTCAAGACTGAGTGTGCATCCTCAAGGACAGGTGGGGGGGGGGGCGCACACTCAGCAAGGACTTGTCTCTGGCTTTCACCTTCAACAGCCACCCACGCAGGGGCAGAAACTGGTTTCCCCTACACTGAATCTTTCACTGTGAATCCCACCTCCCACCTATCCTCCTCCTGATGCTTCCAGCCAAGCCAAGAAGCCTGAGCTCTTGACCTCACTCCCACCCACTCCCACAGCTGCCCCACCTCTGAGGAATCAAGACACCACACCAATGACTCTACCAGGGTTCCTTCCAATCTCCCGGGAGGCAACCCTGGTCTACCTCACCTCTGCATGGTAGGCTCCAGAGTGACCCTCATTTGAGAGATGAGACAATTGTGAAAGACAATGAGAGAGTCAGGGTTCACGTCCAGGTCTGTCCTGTGGATCCCCAGCTGGGCACCCTCCGCTGGTCTCCACCCACACAGCCTCAACCCCCTGGCGGCAGGCCTGTCCTTCAGTGAGCTCAACCCAGCTGTGCGTGTGTTCTCCCACAACCTAAAATGACTGGGTGCAGAGAGAGAACCGGTTCACAGGCTCCCTCTGCACTGTTACCCCACAGCAAGCACAAAGGGTGTTATGTTTCTACACATTCTGAAGAGAGGCTCTTGACCACCTTCTCCAGAAAAGGTGAACCAAACACAAAGTCCGGTGACTTGATGCATCCCTCACCTCAAAGGTAGGAAAGGCTCAGAGAGAGGAGTAAACTGGGGTGTTGGGGGGGGAGGGGGGACAAGGTGCTTCCCCTCTATCCTGATGCCAATGAGAACCACTGAGAGCATGGGCTGTGTCCAGGGAACTGGGGCATGACTCCCGACTTGCACCGAAATTCTGCAAGAGGAAGGCTGCCTGCCCCCCATGGGTCTGCACAGCAGGCTCCCAGGTCCTGCAGCCACATGTGGACCCCACAGAGGCTGGCCCGGGCCAGGAGTCAGTGTGGAAACTTCTGCTGGAGGTCAGGGGCAGTGCTGATAGGATGGGGAGTTGTCAGGGGGAATCCAGACAAACCCCCACCACCCAACGAGGACTCCGAGGCCAGACTGTAAACACACTGGGAAGGAGGGAAGGTGAAGGGGCTGCCCTCAGGCCCCTCCCAACACAGCTTCCCCAAGGCAGGTGGGGGGTGGGGGCCTGACTGGGGCTCTTCCCATCTGAAGAAACCTGGGTGACTAGAAAGGCTGTGTGACTGGCAGGATTTCATTCTAGGGTAGAGAAGGATGGTGGCCAAAAGGAGTTATCGGAGAACATGTGGAGAGAACAGGGTTATGTCCATTTGCACCCCACCAAGACCGTGCACTCAGTAAGCTGGTTATGATTAGCAAGAGGCTGCTTTAGGGCAAGCACGGTGCTGGGCACGAGGCACACGGCCTCCAGGGTTCCTCGTGCCCTGCTGGAGCTCACACGAGAGTGAGATTCTAGGTCTGTGCCCACCGGGAGCTGGGTCGCCCCACCAACCACTCCGCAGCAAGAATGAGCCCTGACTGTATTCCTAAGATGATGCCCAATGGGGTCAGAGTCCTACATAAAACCCCTCCCACAGGTACCGGCCCCGCCCTTTATCCTACAACACTCTACAAAGTGGAAGTATGTTCACCCCTTCGACAAAGGCTTGTCAAACACCTACTATGTGCTAAGCCCTGTACTAACTAAACATGAAACGGCATGGTCCCTTGCTCCATCCATTAGCTCACAGTGGGTATCAGGAGAGGGGAGGGAAGAAAGGGGGGCAGACTGTTACACTGCCGTGTGATAAAGACCAGCATGGAGAGGTATGGGAGCTCTTACCTGTGCCTGGGATCTGAGATATCACAAAGGAGGTGACGTTTGAACCTGGGGTGGGCTTCAGGAAACAGGAGGAATCCCACGAACAACTTGTGGAACACACATGGCAAGATCAGAAGACCAGGGCAAGTGTCTGGCAAGTGAGCAGCAGTCTGTTGTCCCAGCAGAACGTGTCCTGGAAGGACACCAGCCCCGTCACAGGGACTCCAGTCTCATGAGCTCATCCAAACCTGATCACCTCCCAAAGGCCCCCACCTCGAAATATCATCACACTGGGGATTAGGGCTTCAATATATGAATCGGGGGGAGGCGCCAGCATTCGGTCCATAGCAGAAGCCAGTGTAAGATTTTAAGCTATGGAACCAGCTGTATTGGCAGAAAGATAAATGTGACAGCGATGTGGAAGATGAACTAGGGCCAGGAAGTCTAATCCAACTTTTCCCTTACACTGTGGACTGTCACTAGGGCTGTGTGGTCTGGCCCTAAAGACAAGCGGAAGGGTCTGGCTTCTGCTCCAGCCAGCCAGTGTCCAACATCTGGCCATCAGGTTCCCCAGGCAATCCCAGGGCAATCCGGCCACCTCAGACTCTCAGGCCGCTCCCACAGGCAGACCGTGCTGAGTGGTCAATGAATGGTCAGCAGGGGGAGCCAAAGGACCGGCGATGGGACAGAAGGCGTGTCAGTTCCTCCTCCCACATGGGGGAAAGGGATCCAGGTTCCAGGCCCTGGTGCAGCCTGATCCCTTGGGGTCCATCATTCCCAACCCTGTGTTCTGACCTCAGATGGGAGCACCAAAAGGGAGGGACGTTCTTCCCTAAAACCGGAGGCAAGGAATGGGGAAACACACAGGCACATATGCATATGCACACACATACCCAGATTTTTTTAAAGGCTTTTCCCAGTTTCTTGGAGAAGTTCTACTTACCAAACTTAATTTCCCCATCAAGTTTTGGATCATACATTTGTGTGTTCCTAAACTAACGCCATGGCTCTGAGCTGTGAAGGACACTTCTCAGAATATAAAATAACAAGCCAGAGCTGGACATGAGCCACAGAACTGACTTTTTCTGGTAATGATTCACATTCTTGAGACTAACTCCCAAGTACACACTACATTTATGAATATATTTACCCCACATAATCTGTAACTGTTTGGAGGAAAGGGCACCCAGAAAAGATGTAAATGTCTAAAATTAAGGGACATCAACAGGGAAGAGCTGTGTGTTGTCATGAAGATGGTAATTATACATTTGCAGGAAGATTTGATAAGAAAACAGAAATATTTTGTTCAGGGGCATTGCATTAATGAATTTTGACCATTTCTGGAATTGGTTTCCCCAGGGCAAACTGAGCAGGAAGCATCATCTTCCCTCTGCTGAGAGACAGAGCCACGGGGAGGAATGTGGTTGCTTGCTTGTTTTAAAGAGTAAGTGATTACAATGCCTGTTTTCCATATTTCAGTATTCTGGTATACTGTGTAATTTTTAGGTACCAAAATATTAACATTTTTGTTGGTATAGCAATATTACTTCAGTATTTTTTTATTTTTTTTTTTATTTTTTTTAACGTTTATTTATTTTTGAGACAGAGAGAGACAGAGCATGAACGGGGGAGGGTCAGACAGAGAGAGACACAGAATCTGAAACAGGCTCCGGGCTCCGAGCTGTCAGCACAGAGCCCGACGCGGGGCTCGAACTCACGGACCGCGAGATCATGACCTGAGCCGAAGTCGGCCGCTTAACCGACTGAGCCACCCAGGCGCCCCACTTCAGTATTTTTTTAATCTGAAATTTTAATCATTTATATATTGAGATGTACCTAAGAATTATAGGTGATATCAAAATTTCAAATCAAAGACTTACTCTATTGGGAAACACTCTTCTACACCTTCATAATCTGCAAAAGAAGAAAGAAAATGCCAATCAACAAAGCAAAGTCCCTACGCAAGAATTATTCTTATCTCTGAGCAAGTGGTGGACAGACATTTCAGCACTGAAACTGATACTAGTTTCTCCTTATTGTAATCTCTATCCATAAATGAAGTAATTAAGGAAGATGAAGCAAATTGATACTCTTTAATACAGAAACTACATACAATTAGTGATAAAGACTGCATGCCCTCAAAAAAATTCAAAAGCATCTCATTTATCAAACAAGAATTGGTATCATTTGAAGATGAAGTCAGTCGCCCCCACGTCGATCTCAGTGTAAAATCAGTGTTTTCAGCAGCTGGAAAACTGTCCAAAAAACCTACATTCACAGCCCAAGGACAGCACCATTGATGAAGATATCATTTTACCTTCATTTTCAAAGTTAAATTTTCTTTATTTTTGTATAACATTTCATTTACTTTTTGTCTGATGTTTTATTAAGTTAACAACTTATTTAGATTAGAATAATAATGCGTGTTTAATGTTTATATTTGAAGTTTTTCTGTTTCATTTGACGTTTTGTAGCATGTTTCTAATTTTTTTAATATATTTAATATGTTACATAGCTCCAGGTTCTTAATGTTATAGATCCTGAAAATTTTCACAGAGAATACAGGTATTCATTTCCATACTTAATAATGTGTGAAAGAAATACCAAAATACAAGTATTGACATTTTGGTCCCATCAATCACTAAGAATGAGCCCTTCTGACTCAACTGGGTTTTGTGTTGCTGTGAACTTAAGGTACAGTTAGAACTGAGCCTCTGGCATGAATAAAGGTGACAGAAGGAAGCCTGGGACACCAGGACATGACAGAGAAGGAAAGCAGTCTGCAGTGTGGGCCACACGGAGGAGCACAACTGGAAGGACTGTCAGAGAGTCAGCGTGCATTGTCCAGGTGGCGCTGGGTGACAGGGCTGAGAGAAGGAACCAAGCATAAGACCTTGGCCAGTGCCCAGAAGATGGAGTGGAAGGCAGCCCCTGAGCATCTGGCCCTTCAGTCTTCACCCCATTGGCACCCAAGGTCCCAACTGATACCTGCTCAAGTCTTCATGTGAGTAGAAACTTCTTTCTCTGCCCCAAGCACCCCACCAGCTGACCACCCAGTGAGCAAGACCTGGCCAGTGAGAGTCATCACCCTGACACACACACACACACACACACACACACACACACACACACCAGGAGCACAGCTTTCCATAGCACCCCTGGGACAACTGTATGCCCAAAGGGCACCCCTGGACACCTAGTGGGGCAATGGAGAGGAGCTCCTACTGCTGCACCTGAGAGAATAAAGAATTGAAAGCAGAGTCTCAAAGAGATATTCATACACTTATATGAAGTGCTTAGAGGAGGCAAATTCAGAGACAGAAAGTAGATGGTGGCTGCCAGGAGCTAGGGGAGAGGGGGATGGGGAGTTAGTGTTTAATGGGGACAGAGCTTCAGTTTTATAAGATGAAAAGAACTGTTGGGGTTCCTGGGTGGCTCAGCCAGTTAAGTGTCCAACTCTTGATTTCAGCTCAGGTCATGATCTCACAGTTTGTGAGATTGAGCCCCACATTGCTCTGTGTGCTGACAGCGTGAAGCCTGCTTGGGATTCTCTCTCCCTCTTTCTCTGTCCCTCCCACACTTGTGCTCTCCCTCTCAAAATAAATAAATAAGCATTTTCAAAAAGTAGTAATTTAAAAAGAGAGATGAAAATAATTGTGGAGGTGGATGGTGATTTGCTGCATGACAATGTGAACTGAACTTAACTGAACACTTAAAATGGTTGAGATTGTTGATTTTATGTTACATGCATTTTACTATAATTTTTTAAGGGGGGAGGGGGTGGAAAGGGTGAGGCAGGGAGGAATTTGACACAGACAGAGAGGAGGCAGTGTGACCCAAGGCGGAGTCTGGAGCAAGCAGCCTCAAGCCAAGCAATGAGCCACCAGACTCTGAAAGAGACAAAGAACCAATTCTCCTCTCCAGCCTCTGGAAGGAATGTGGCCCTGCCAACACCTGATTTAAGACTTCTGGCCTTCAGAATAAATGTCTGTTGTCCTAAACCCCCACCCAAAATACCATGGATTATACACTTAAAAAGGGTCAGCTTTATGGTATGTGAATTATATCTCAAAGCTTTTGTTTGGTTTGGTTTTGGTTTTTCATTTTATTTTGCTTTTTCCCAGCTTTATTAGGATATAATTGACACATAACATTATGTAAACTTAACATGTACAACATGTTGATTTGATACATTTATATGTTGCAGAATGATTACCACCATAACATTAGCTAACACTTTCATCTTGACACATAGTTACTATTTTTCTTTTTTTAAGGTGAGCACCTTTAAGATCTACTCTCTCAGCAACATTCAAGAACATGATACAGTATTAGCTATCATCACCATGCTGCACAGTAGATCCCCAGAACCTGTTCATCATAACCACACGTTTGTACCCTTTGACCAACATCTCTCCATTTCTCCCACTCCCAAACTTCTGGTAAACACCACTCTACCCTGTTTCTCGGACTTTGACTTTTTTAGATTCTGCATATAAGTGCTATCATAGAGTATTTGTCTTTCTCTTTCCAACATTTCACTTAGCATAATGCCCTCAAGGTCCATCCAAGTTTTGCGAATGGAAGGATTTCCTTCTTTCTCACAACTGAATAATATTCCATTGTGTTTGTATGCACCATCTTCTTTATCCATTCATCCACTTATGGTCACTTGGACTGTTTTCATATCTTGGCTATTGTAATGCTTCAGTGAACATGAGTGTGCAGGTGTCTCTATGAGATCTTAATTTCAATTCTTCAATACAGTTGTGTTTTTAAAAAAGAAAGACTAAGCTGTTTTTTTTCTTGAGAAGAATATATTCCCTAAGTGAAGTGCTGGTCTCTAGATGGGGGGCACCCATCAGGCCCAGGAAGCACCATGCCAAGGGTGCTGGAAATGTGTTCATCTTCATTTCTTTTAAAAACACAAGAAATTTGAATACAATAGTAATGATTATATAATAATGAATCCATCTTGATTTACATTTGTCTTTATACTAACACCGTCACAAAATATAATGTTTAATAGTTTCTGTGGAGAAAAGAGTCTTGGAAGCAGAAGCGCCAAGGGCCGCTGGGTCATCAGTGGCCCTGCTTCCGAATAACCCGGAAGGAAATCAGTCACAGCCGCCAGAGCCGCCATTCCTGGGCATGGAACTCGCCCCCCCCCCCCGATACCCCCCCCTTCTCCACCAGCCGGCAAAGCCTGGTTAGGGAAGCTCCGTTAGCACTCCGGAGCACGGGGGAAGCCCGAGAAGAGCAAGGTGGCGGAGCCGCAGACAGGCGCAGGGCAGCTCGGGAGCTTCCGGAGGTCGGACTTCCGGAAGAGGGAAGGGTGCCCCCTGAGGGAGGAGGTGGGGCAGCCCTTTGGAACCCTCTCTGTCCCAAAGCCGTGAACTGAGCCTGAAGGCAGGAGAAAGCCGTCCAACAGCTGTGACTCTGGCCTTCCTGAGGAGGGGAAGGGGCCCTCTCACCTGCCCTCCTCCCCCTGGGCTCTGGGAGGACAGGGCAAGGAAGTTGGGCTCTCGGAGGACAGGCGCGGGGGTAAAGAGCTCCTTGGACGTCGCACTGGGAATGACCCCCGGCTCACTAAAGTTTCTCTTTCGCTTGTCCCTGCCCACCTGCCACGTAGCATTAAAACAAAGATTTAGCCATTAAAACTAAGATTTAGAGCTCTGCCGGCTTGACTTGAAGGGATTTCCGTGATATATGGCTAAATGAGAAAAAATAAAATGAGAGTGGTATCTTTCATGATCCCATTTTTATAATGTAATTACATTGTACAAAAACACCTATGTTGCATCTTAGTGCAGCTATACATGTAAAGTATAAAGCACATAAAGACATCTACAGAAGAATGCATTTCAGTTCATTAACAGTGATTGGCTGAGTCTGGAAATAAAACTTCAGGGCAGTGCTCTGTGGTGCAGTACAAGCCCTAGCCTCCTGAGACTCGTCACATACCTTGAGGATTATATTTGTAGCCATTTGTGTAGTTAAGTGCTCTGATCCAAAAGAATAATAAAACTTCTCTTATCTCCCAAGGGAAGGTGCTTACCACCTGGAGTAGGTCCCTATGCCTAAGGTGCCTGGGAGACTGGCAGGCTATCGTGCTAGGTATTTATACTTCAAAAGAGATGAAGAGGCAGAATTTAGAAACATCTCTGGGACCTAAACCAGGGCTGTTTGCTTCCTGGATAAATTTTATTCACATTTCAAAGGGTGGTGTTAAGATTCAGGCCTGTGATACTTCCAAGGAGACTCTTTCAGAAAAAAAGAGGACAACTGCCCTCTTCCCCTTGTTAAAAAAACAAAATTCAACAAAGTAAAACTTAAAGATCTTGTTGGCTTTATTCAACGATTCACAAATCAGGCAGCATCCCATCCAACAGATAGGAGCTCCAAAGAGCTGTACAAAATCGAAGGCTTTTATAGACAGAAGAAGGCAGAAGAAAAAGACATTTCTACCAAAAAGGGGGGGGGGGATTGTTTGAGGCAAGTTCGTCTTCGTATGGGGGACAGACAGGGTCTATCAGTGATCACCTCACTAATGCTGGCCAGATAATTCCAGATTGACTAGCTAAAGTTCACCTTCCTGGGAAAGGTTGAGGCTGCAGTTGGGTCAGGTGTTAAGTCGTGGTTTATTGACTCCATTTGTGGCCTGTTCTCTCTTTTTAAACCCCCTTTATAAGTAAAGAAAGATCATTTTTCCTTGTTCTAGCCTTGGATGCTGCTCCCAGAATGTGGCCTGGCCCAGGGTGACATCTGAGCCAAGGCAGCCCTGACACCTTGGTTATGTACTTAATTTAAGGTCATTAATAAGAAATCTTGTCTCTGTCTGCAATGCCTCATGTATACATTCAGGACAAAATCAATAAAGATAAATATTAAAAACCCAACATTGAAAGAGAAAAGAAGAGGAGTATGATGTTGTGATATAAGAAATATGTATTTTTGGTCATTCAAATGACCAACGTATATTTCTCATTTATACTTAGACTTTGTCCAGTTTCTGGCTCAGAACTCCCAAAAACCTTGGAATTTCTTGAGTAAGAAGAGCAATGGAAGCATCTTTTGTTTAATATTTCATCTCTTGTAGGGGCGCCTGGGTGGCGCAGTCGGTTAAGCATCCGACTTCAGCCAGGTCACGATCTCGCGGTCCGTGAGTTCGAGCCCCGCGTCGGGCTCTGGGCTGATGGCTCGGAGCCTGGAGCCTGTTTCCGATTCTGTGTCTCCCTCTCTCTCTGCCCCTCGCCCATTCATGCTCTGTCTCTCTCTGTCCCAAAAATAATAAATGTTGAAAAAAAAAAAATATTTCATCTCTTGTCTTCAATTCCTGAAAAATGCTTCGGAGCCATAAAGAGGGTTTCTTACTATCATAACCAGTGCTTTCAGCTCAGGTCATGATCTCACAGTTCTTAAGTTTGAGCCTCACATGGGGCTGACAGCACAGAGCCTGCTTGTGATTCTCACTCTCCCTCTCTCTCTCTACCCCTCTCCCACTAGTACTCTCTGAGTCTCTAAATAAATAAATAAATAAATTTTAAAAAAATAAAGAGCATTATTAAAAATAAAATAGTCACATATTAATACAAAAATCCCCCAAAGACATAACAACTCCGAACTTTCTGCATTTAATAACATAGCCTCAAAATATATATAGCTGACGGGGCGCCTGGGTGGCTCAGTCGGTTAAGCATCTGACTTCGGCTCAGGTCATGATCTCACAGTTTGTAGGTTCGAGCCCCGCGTCGGGCTCTGTGCTGACAGCTCAGAGCCTGGAGCCTGTTTCGGATTCTGTGTCTCCCTCTCTCTCTGACCCTTCCCTGTTCATGCTCTGTCTCTCTCTGTCTCAAAAATAAATAAACGTTAAAATATATATATATATATATATATATATATATATAGCTGATATTAACAGAATTACAACAAGAAATTCATAAATTCACAGCCGTGGAGAGATATTTCAACATACTTTTTTCAGTAATTCAGAGAACAAGCAGACAAAAATCTCCATAAGAAAAAAGGAAATAGAAAACTATAGAATACACGTTCTTCTGAAGCTCTACACTTTTATGCAATTGACTACATGCTAGAGGAAGGAGAATGGACATCTCAACACATTTCATAGGATTGATGTCATACCTGTTATGGGACTACAATTTAAATAAGCTAAAAATAAGTAACAAATGGATACCTAGAAGAAAGATATATGTTTGAAAATTAAAGACTTTTAAATATTTTAATACAAATATAGGCTTTCAAAAAGTATTCATTAAAAGATGGAAAATCATAATTAAATTAGAAAATGCTTAGAGCTTAACAATTCAATTACATATTTATATACAACAATACAACAATATACACATTTTGGGGTGTGGCGAAAACAGTTCTTAGAGGAAAGTGTACAGCCTAAAGTCATATATTAGAAAAGACACAATTTTACAAATAAATGAGTCATCTCAAAATAAATCCAAACTATGCTGAAGGAAGAAAATAAAAGAGCATAATTTAATAAAATATAAAACAAAAATACAATAGAATTGATAAAGCCAAACTTAGTTTATTAAAAACACTGGAAGAAAAAAAAAAAGACATCCCTCTAACAATATTATTCAAAGAAAATGAAAAGAAAGGAAAGGCACAAATTAACAATAGGAACCAAAAGAGGAGTTTTCGTGTTTCCAGTATATAAATAATAAGAGTATATAATGAATAATTTTATATCGATAAATATTTATTTATTTATTTATTTATTTATTTATTTATTTAGGGGGCTGTGGAGAGTGAGGATCTGAAGCAGGCTCTGTGCTGACAGGCTGACAGCAGTGAGCCTGATGTGGGGCTTGAACTCACGAACCGCAAGTTCATGACCTGAGCTGAAGTCAGATGCTCAACCAACTGAGCCACTCAGGTGCCCCTATATCAATAAATTTTAAAATGTAGATGAAATGGGTAAATTCCTAGAGAAAAATCTCACCAATCTGGCACAAGGAGGGAGTAGAGAGACTGAATGGCTCAATGACCATGTGAAATGGCACCAGTAGTTCAAAGTCTATGACAAAGAAAACTCCTGCCAGATTTTACCAATGAGATTCATGAAAACCATTCAAGGAACAAATTTCAGGTTTCTACACAATATGCTTAAGTTTAGAAATGGAGGAAGAAAGGGGTGCCTGGCTGGCTTCGTTGGAGGAGTGCACAACTCTTCGTCTCAGAGTCATGAGTTGGAGCCCCATGTTGGGTGTAGAGATTACTTAAATAAATAAAAGTTTAAAAAAAGAAAGAAAGAAAGAAATGAGGATAGAAAACTTTCTCCCGTTCATTTTATGAGGCCAGTATAACCTTTATATCCAAACCTGCAAGGATAATACAAGAAAGGAAAATTATAAACCAGTCTTACTCAAGAGTAAAAATCTGAAATACAATGCTAGCAAACCAAATTCAGCAACATATAAAAACTGACCCGTCATGACTAAGATGGGTTTATCCCAGAAATATAAAAATGGTTTAATGATAGAAAGTAGTTATAGGGACACCTGGATGACTTTGTCAGTTAAGTGTCTGACTCTTGATTTCGGCTCAAGTCATGATCTTAACAGTTTGTGACAGCAAGCTCTGAGGCCAGCTCTGCACTGACAGCATGGAGCCAGCTTTGGATTCTGCCTCTCGTCTCTCTCTTCCCCTCCCCCCAAAAAATAAATAAACATTTAAAAATATAGTATTTTTAAAAAGACAATAAAGTTATATAATTCATTAACAGCTAAAAGAGAAAATTAAGCAATCGTCTTAATATACGCAGAAAAAGCATTTTAAAAATATAAATTCATGATTTTAAATGAAAACTCAGAAAACAGAATAAAGAGAACTTTAATTTCTGATTAAAGTTTCTTTTAAAAAAAACTACAGTAGGGGCGCCTGGGTGGCGCAGTCGGTTAAGCGTCCGACTTCAGCCAGGTCACGATCTCGCGGTCCGTGAGTTCGAGCCCCGCGTCGGGCTCTGGGCTGATGGCTCAGAGCCTGGAGCCTGTTTCCGATTCTGTGTCTCCCTCTCTCTCTGCCCCTCCCCCGTTCATGCTCTGTCTCTCTCTGTCCCAAAAATAAATAAACGTTGAAAAAAAAAATTTAAAAATAAAAAAAAAAACTACAGTAAATATCATATTTAATGGTGTAGCATTTGAAAGTATTTCTTTTAAGATTAGAAACAAAAAGGTGTGTCCACCAACACTGCTATTTAACAAGGTACTAACAAAATACAAGAGGTCCTTGCCAAAGCAATAGGAAAGAAAAATAAATAAAAGTCATAGGTATTATAAAAGAAAAAGGGAAATTTTGATTTGCAGATTGAAATAATTGGCTCTAAAGAAAACCCAAAAGATTCTAAATTATTAGAAAAAATACAACTTTAGCAAAGTTTCTGAATATAAAATCAATATAAAACTCAATAACAAAAAGGAAAGAAATCTTGTCACATGTTATATATGAATGAACCTTGGAGACATTATGTTAAGTGAAATAAGGCAGTCACCAAAAAAGATAATACTGTATAACTCCACTTACATGAGATATCTAAAGCAGTCAATTCATAGAAACAGAAAGCAGCATGCTGGAGCCAGAGACCAGGTGAGGGGTAGAAAATGGGGAGTTTTTGTTTAATGGATGTGGAATTTCAGTTCTGCAAGATGAAAGAGATCTGGAGATCTGTTGCCCAACAACGTGAACACACCTAACACTACAAAACTGAACACTTGAAAATGGTTAAAATGGTAAGTTTTGTTTTGTTTTATATTTAAGCATGTAGAAACTCAATTACATTTCTATACCAATAACAAAAACAAACATTTTTTTAAAACATGCCACTTGCAACAATGTCAATAAATTGTACAATTAAGTGTGCATTGGTGAGAATGATCACATGCTATTCAAAGACATTAAAGATCTGGGGCGCCTGGGTGTCTCAGTCGGTTGAGTGTCCGACTTCGGCTCAGGTCACGATCTCACGGTTCGTGAGTTCGGGCCCCGCGTCGGGCTCTGGGCTGATGGCTCAGAGCCTGGAGCCTGCTTCCGATTCTGTGTCTCCCTCTCTCTCTGCCCCTCCCCCATTCATGCTCTGTCTCTCTCTGTCTCAAAAATAAATAAACATTATTAAAAAAAAAAGACATTAAAGATCTAAATGAATAGAGACGTAAACCATGTTCATGGATTGGAAGATTCAACATTCTCCACAGGCTGATCCACAGAATCTATGCAATGTCAAACAGAACCCCAACAAGTTGTTCTGTGGGACTTAACAAGATCACGCTGACGTGTATATTTTAAAGTAGAGGACCAAGAAACACCAGAGCCTGCAGTGTGTTGCAAACCAAGCCAGTAATGTGTGATGTGCAAAAGAGAGTGGCCCATGGCATCACATGCTCCTGAACACTGTCCAGTGGACTGAAGCAACGTGAGGCCATTTGTGTCATCTGCAGGGAAGATCATCAAGGATGACACAATCACACATGGCAGGTTTTTAATGGACTAGAAGACTGAGGACAGTTTCCTTCTGGAAAATAAAGACAGAAGGAGTAGAATCCAAAAATTAATTAATTAATTAATTAATTAAAGTAGAGAATAGCAGAGATATCCCTGAAAATGAAGAGCACGGTGAGAGATTTGCCTCACCACGTGTCAAGGATTATTACAGAAATATAAAAAATTTTTAAAGATGGAGTGGCATTGGCATAGAAGTAGATCGATCAATGGAACAGAAAAGAGAGCTTGAAAACAGACCCTCCTACATTTACTACACAACGGACATTACAGAGTGATGAACAGATGGAATTTTTAATACATTTTTCTGGAACAGAAGATTAAATATTTAGTATTTAATACTAAAATATTAGTAGCAAAAATATTTTTTAAACACTTCTCTTGTTTAATGTTTATTTGCTTTGAGAGAGACTGCAAGGGCACTCTCACACACAGGAACGTGAGCAGGGGAGGGACAGAGAGAGAGAGGGGGAGAGAGAACCCCAAGCAGGCTCCTCACTGTCTGCACAGAGCCCAACTTGGGACTCAATCCCGTGAACTGCAAGATCATGACCTGAGCAGAAATCAAGAGTTGGATGCTTAACTGACTGAGCCACCCAGGTGCCCCAGGAGCAAAAATTATTCTTGAAGAAAGAAGAAATGATAAACACAATGACGAGGCGATGGTCCCACTGGAAGGGAGGGAGATGAGATGGGGAAGGCTATCCAGGGGATTGCAAAGTAAAAGTAACATTCATTTCTTAAACTCAAGGGTTTTGCGCACGATTCTTATTTCTTAGATGTGTTCCATAGATCATTTTGTACACAATTAAAACATGTAAAAGAAAAAGATGAAGCAAAAATGGCCAAACTACCGTCATGATAAGATGCGCACTAGTGAACTGAGGGGAGGGGGACGGCCAAGCTCTGACCGCACCCCCAGGTAGAGGCTCTTAGTTACCTGTAACTTAATCTTTTCACTCATTAAATGGGGCTAACAATACATACTACACACAAACCTGAGGCTCACAAAAGACAACGGATACAAAAGTGTCTTATAAAAGTAAAAGTGCTACACAAATGTAAAGTGGCATCATCTCTAACAATTTCAGATTTGTTGGACAGAGAACAGAGCTACGTCCTGTGACTCAGTTCTGCACCCTCTTCCTGGCCCCGTCCCAGCTTACAAAATGGGCTGCCCTGGGGCGCCTGGGTGGCTCAGTCGGTTGAGCGTCCGACTTCAGCCAGGTCACGATCTCGCGGTCCGTGAGTTCGAGCCCCGCGTCGGGCTCTGGGCTGATGGCCCATTCCCCTCCCCCATCTGCCCCTCCCCCATTCATGCTCTGTCTCTCTCTGTCCCAAAAATAAATAAAAAACGTTGAAAAAAAATTTAAAAAAACAAAATGGGCTGCCCTGTGGTTTCAGCCCCAGGGTGTCAGGATGACTAGGTCGAAGGGGGTCATCCACAGGGGAAAGAGCCTCAGCTACGGGAATGGGGTCACAGCCACTCCCACCGTCCCACCTGCAGGTGAACTGGACTTCCCAGATCAGCCTCAGCAAAGGGACAGAGCATGAATGAAGCCCCCCGCTCACTTCTGAACGTCTCCCTCTCCTCTAAGCCCAGACGCCCACACCACCGAGTGAGCACACAGGGCTTACTTCAATTTTACGTCAATTAAAGGCAAACAAGATAAAAATGAGCAGTCCGTGCTCATTTCCACCCCCAATTCCACGTTTAATGTCTTCACCTACCAGATTCCTTTAGAAATACTGCTTCCTCCCACCACCATCCCCCCCCCAGAAAAAACCTTTAAAAATTTTTTTAATGTTTACTTATTTTTGAGACAGAGACAGACAGAGCATGAGCAGGGAGAGAGGGAGACACAGAATCTGAAGCAGGCTCCAGGCTCTGATCTGTCAACACAGAGCCCCACGTCGGGCTCTAATCCACAAATGGAACTGTGAGATCATGACCTGAGCCGAAGTCGGATGCTTGACTGAGCCACCCAGGGGCCCCTAAAAACCTTTAAAATCATACCCTCAAGTGCATGGCTGGTTCAGACGGTAGAGTGTGAGACTGTTCATCTCAGGGTTGAGTTTGAGCCCCAAGTTGGGGGTAAAGATTACTTAAAACTGAAATCTTAAAAAAAAATTGGGGTACCTAGGTGGCTCAGTCGGCAGGATGTCTGATCTCACAGCTTGTGAGTTCGAGGCCGGAGCCCCGCATGGGGTCTGTGCTGACAGCTTGGAGCCTGGAGCCTGCTTCGGATTCTGTGTCTGCCTCTCTCTCTGCCCCTTCTCTGCTTGTGCTCTCTCTCTCTCTCTCTCAAAAATAAATAAGCATTAAAAAAAAATTTTTTTTTCGACGTTTATTTATTTTTGGGACAGAGAGAGACAGAGCATGAACGGGGGAGGGGCAGAGAGAGAGGGAGACACAGAATCGGAAACAGGCTCCAGGCTCTGAGCCATCAGCCCAGAGCCCGACGCGGGGCTCGAACTCACGGACCGCGAGATCGTGACCTGGCTGAAGTCGGACGCTTAACCGACTGCGCCACCCAGGCGCCCCTAAAAAAAAATTTTTTAATCACCCTTAAAGCCAACAAAAAATTTTGCTATTTACTTGGGGTTTGTTTTATTTTTTAAATCCATGTGCCCATTCCCTCCACTACCGTGGAGAGGCAGAAGCTGGGGACCATATGCTGCTGATCTAGCAGGTGGGCTGTGTTCGGCCTCTTGGCCCTCCAGCCACTAGGGCTCTCCAGAAACGTAGGGCTGAGCCTGGCCTGAGCAGCTCCTCCTCCCTCTTTGCACCAAGTGTTCCCCTGAAAGAGGGAAGAGGAGGTGCGGGGTTCAAATTCTATTTGTCGCCTTTCTTTCCTTGACTCACGCAGGCTTGTCTTAGACAAAGTGGAGGGGCTTTATGTGGGAATCAATTGCTGGAGCTAAAAGATCCCCTGCTGACATTCCCTGGGCAGCCAAGTCCCATCTCCCTCCTCATAAGAAGGGCTCCATGAGGGCCAGAGCTGTGGGTTCCATCCCCCCACGCCCTCCCCAGGGCTCAAGAAGACCAATCCCACTTTCCCCCAGCACCCTGCTCTCTGCCCACACGAGGGCGCGGGCTCCACCACTTGGCAGCCACTGTGGGTGGGGAAGGTACTTTTCCAGAGGGAATTGAATAGAGCCAAGCAAGGCTTGGATGACGCCCTGCAGACCCGGACGCCCTGCAGACCCGGAGCTGGGGTGGGGGGGGAGCTCGGGGACCCTGGGTCTCTCCTGCTCCCACCAGTGTCACTTCCTACACCCTGGAGGCAGGAGAGACGATGAGAGGAGGGGCTAGTTGCCCTCTTCGCTTCCCCACAGAGAAGGAAGACAACTCCACTAAGTTGGGCCCCCAGGGAAGTGGGGAAGAGACAGAGGAAGGAGAACATGGCCCCCCTCTGAGGTGCCCAAAACAGAGGCGCTGGCCTGGCTCAGACTAGGCCTGGAGGGCTGAGCACAGTGACTGAGACACAGTTCACCCCGAACCCCCAACCCTGAAAACACAAATGCAAACAATGGACTCAATCATTCAGTTAGTCACCCTCCCTGACGGGGCTGAGAGCCAGGCTGCGTTCCAAGGGTGAGTCATTATGCTGAAGCTGCAGGGATGGGCCAGCTCAGTATTGACTGAAAGACTTGAACCTGCAGTTGGCCCACCCCCAGGGACCCCCGCCCTGCCCCCTTCGTGAGCACCCCGCCCTGCCCCCTTTGTGAGCACCCTTCACTCTGCCCCCTTGGTGAGCACTCCACCCTGCCCCCTTGGTGAGCACCCCACCCTGCCTCCTTCGTGAGCACCCCACCCTGCCCCCTTGGTGAGCACCCCGCCCTGCCCCCTTTGTGAGCACCCCTCACCCTGCCCCCTTGGTGAGCACCCCTCACTCTGCCCCCTTGGTGAGCACCCCACCCTGCCTTCGTGAGCACCCCACCCTGCTCCCTTCTTGAACACCCCCTGATTTATCTGTGCAGGTACCTGCTCCTCAGATCACCACCCCCAACACAAAGGACCCTGTACCTAAATACAGGGACAGACTCCTAAAGTAGGCCCCCCAGCTCTGACTGGGCCACGGGCAGCTGCTGTGGACTCAGCCATACAGTGTCCTCCAGGGCCTCAGAACACTCTCCAGCCAAGCTTTGGGCCAGATGTGCCCTCTGCTCCGTCTGACCGCGGTGAGAAAGTGGATGGGTCCAACCCCACGGCCCTTCTCCCCTCAGCACACTCAGAACAAAACAGCTTTGTGTTCAGGGACCCCGGCCAGACTATGTCTGCCCCACTCTGGACCTAGCACAGCCTGGCTCAGGAACCATCTCCTTCGGCACTCCCATCCCAGAACCCCCTCTGCTGGGGACCCTCTACTGGGGACTTCCTTAAGATGTCTTCGCCCCGAGTGAGACCCTTTTCTAATTGATGTAAAGGCACCTTATGAGTTAGTAGCGGCCTTGTTAGGGTGGCCCCAGGCAGGGGACATCGCTGAGTCACTTTCAGAGGTGACCATGAGCAAACTGTATGATGGCTGGTGCAGCACCGAGGGGAACAAATCACTAGGAAGCCAGGACAGAGGAAAACTTGACCAAAAAAGGTATTTATTGAACAATTACCCACCACTGGATTTGACTTAGGACCGACAGAGGGTGTCTCCACCTTCCTGATTTATTTTCAGCCCTTGAGGGCATCATTGTAGATCAAAGCCAAGGCCCCCAGGAAGGTGACATATTCCTGGAAGTTCACCTCCTGGTCCTTGTTCCGGTCAAGGTCATCCATCAGCTTTGCGATTTCAGCATCCTGCAGCTTCTAACATGTTAGAATGGGAAATCCAGACTCAACAATGGTGAGAGCCCTGGGTTCTCTCCCTTTCCCCCTCCCTCACACAAGTGGCCCCGTGCTGGCTTGTCCACCTCGGGGTCACTTGGCTGTACTGCTCGCTCCTGCAGTTACTCAGGGACAGCGAGCACGGGGCTGCATAGGAGGACTGACCAACCGTCCCAGTCAGGTATGCGACTTGGGCCCCAGGACGTGGATACCTGTGAGTCCCACGGCACCTCCCCTTCTCCTGATCCTGCTTCTGGGGCCCCGGGGGGAGACTCACCGGGCCAATGGTGAGCTCTTTCTGGATAAGCTCCTTCAGCTCCTTCTTGCTCAGGGTGTTCTTGTCGCCTTCCCTGCCCGAGTACTTGTGGAAGATGGCCACGAGGAGGCCAATGGCCTGATCCAGGGGGCATGCCATGGCTGGGCGCTGGGCTGGGAGCTGGGGTGGAGAGGCTGGTCAGGGCCTTCCCACCCTCCCACATACCCCAGAGCTCGGCCCCCACCATCCCGCCTGGGACTGCCTTGCCCAGCCGCGCAGGAGTCAGGAGCCAGCCCAGGACTTGGGGGGGGGGGGGGGGAGGGATTGGGGGGAGGCTGGGAGAGGCGGACCTCAGTCCTGGAGGAGAGGTGGTCGGGGCGCAAACGGGGCACCAGCTGAGACCCGGCCTCCAGGGGTCCCGCAAGTTGGGGAGGAGGGGACCGGGGGGCAGCACACACGCGGTGCCGACGCTCCCGGGGCGCGCCCTCCTGCAGCCCGGGGCGCACTCGCAGAAGCCGCCCGCCGGCCCCGGGCCGGACTCACCCCAGGGCACTCACCGCGCGGCCGGACAGCGTCGAGCGACCAGCGGGGCGGCGTCCAGGGCGCCTTTTAGCGGCCGGGGAGCGGAGGCCGGGCGGGCCAGAGCCCACCCCCGGGGCCCCGGGCAACCCCCCCCCCTGGTCCCGCCCCCCTCCCCAGGCCAGCCCCGCCCCCACCCCACCCTTCCGCCGAGGCCCGCCGGGCGCCAGCCGTCTACACCACACACCCCCGGGGGCCCCCCCTCCTGCCCGGGGCTGTTCCGGGTTCCGGGGCTGGAAGAGCCGGTGGAAGAACGGGAATCCTACGGGAGGTCGCTGCATGCAGGGACATCGAGCCCCCGGGGCAGGGGGCTGGGGTCCCCAGACGGTGTTCAGGATCAGCCCTAGATGAAGGAGGGGGGCAGCCAGGGGTCTGCGGGATTCGATTTAAAGGTATCTACAGCGCCCACGCCTCGGCAGAACTCCCAGCACCACTCTCACAACCCTTCTTCCTCCCCAGCCCTCAGCCCGCACCCCCTCAGCCCCGCAGCCCCGCGCCCCCGCGCCCTCCGCACCTCCGCGCCCCCCTACCTGGAATCCCACCTGCAGTACCCCCCCCCCACCCGCCTTTGTGTGCACACTGGCCCTGGCCTTAGTTATTTACACTCCAGTGAAAAGGTTTCCAGATCTTCTCCTGAGAAAGGACTTTCATAAAGGGAAGTGGGGACAGCAGAAAGCACTGGACCCCACAGATTGGGGGGGGGGGGGGGAGGAGCTTGCTGCTGAGGGGGAATTGGGGGAGACGGAAAGGGGGCTGGCAAGGGTGTTGTCAGGGTGGCCTCCTGTGGCCTCGGACTGGCTTGCCCACCGCTGCACTCAGGAGCCACACCCCAGCCTCCCCCACCCCCACCCCGCCCCTCCCCAAGCTCTTCCCTTAGCTTTCTCTTGGAAGCCAGTGAAAACCTGGCCCAACTTCCCCATTTTCTGGAAGCCCAGTAAACTCAGTGACATCCACACTGAAGGAGGGCAGGAAGTAGGGGCGGAGCCCAGGACCCTAACCCCAGAGGCTCTCAACCCCCTGGAAGAGAGGCTCTGCCTTGTGCCACACACCCCCAACCCAGGTGGACAAGATATCTTCAAAACCAGCCTGGAATCAAACATTTTTATTTCCCCTGCCAGAAGGGAAGGCCGAAGCAGGGTCTGTCCGGAAGGGAGAGGAGGGCAAGGGTCCACAGAGGGTCTGTGAGAGGAGCTACAGAGGCCACGGGCAAGGGGCTGAGCTCTGGTCACTTGCTGTCCTCCAGGAAGAAGTCATTGTAGGCCATGCACAGAGTGGTCAGGAACACTGAGTACTCCTTGAAGTCGATCTCCTGGTCACGGTTCTTGTCCAAGCTCTTCATCAGGTCATCAATGCTGCTCTCCTTCATCTTCTTAGAGAGCCCAGAGAGAGGGTCCGGTCAGCCACCCTGCCCAGCCTTGCCTCACCACTGCGCTGTGCCACCCACCCCCTCGGGGTAGCCTCAGGGTGACCCTCAGCGGGGTCAGCAGCACTCTGAACATCTCAACCCCCAGACTCCCCCAGCCCACACCCAGCACAGGCCTGGAACCATGCAAGGGTTCAGTGGTCTGACTCCTGAATCTAAGCAAATGTCAGTAGGAAAGCCCGTCCAGCCTCCCTTTTCCACAACACTTTCCACCATCCAAAGAAACAGTCTCTAGATTTTATACAATGTCTAGCAGAAATGTCTTGGTGACCACGTGGTACTGAGCATGATCCAAGTCTCAGGCTTACCCCATAGAGGATAGTTGAGGACCGATCTGGACAACACGTCCTGAGATCAACGTGCTGGATCCGAGCGGCCGCCCCAGCCTTCCCTTGCGGGGAGAGCCTGCAGCCCAGCCGTGTGGACTGGGGTCCCTGGCTCAGCTACACCCTGTCCGGTCCCTTGCTCTCCCAGCCCTGTTCCGCCAAGAGGGTGGAGACAGGGCCCTCAGGTGGGACAGGAAGAAAATACAGACACACTCTGCCCTCCCCTCTTCATTGCTCCCAGCTCCCGCTTTCCCACGGGAGACAGACATCAGGACAAATGGAGATGGAAACAGCCTCTCTGTGACGAGATCCTTGTCCCCAGTCTGGGCTCCTGTTAAAGTTAGGCCTTCCCCCAGGGCTTCTGTCCCCCTGTAATTAACCCCTAAGGGACCCGTGCCCCTTCCTTTGCCCTCATTAACTCCAGGATGCAGACAACCTGGCGGGAAAGCAGAGGGCAGGCTCAGTGATACCCACACCTGCTCCAGTCGCTGCCCAGAGGGCCAAACTCAGAGAGAGTCTCTCTGGGGAGGTCCACCAAGGTTCAGGATGTGACCAGAAAGGACCCCACCCTGGATTTTCAAGGGAAAAGGGAGTACTCGCCTCTCACTAGTGTCCTCGGACAAGTTGGATCATGTTTCTGAGCCTCTATTTTTTTTAACTGTAAAAATAATATAGTAATTTCCTCATAGGCCTTCACTCCCACCCACCCTGGTCAGCTACCTCCCACCTTCACCATCTGGCAAGAAGCAATCTGTCTCCTTCCAACCTTGGGTCACAACTAGCAGAATGACCCCTTTTGTCCCTGTGTCAGTGCCAGCTGGGAGTCCTGGAGACATGGAGAGTCAGGTGCAGGCCCTGGCCTTGAGTTGAACCCAGCTCGAGCTGGACACCCATGCCCCTCATCCCCCATGATCCCTCTCAAAGGCTCTTCCATGGCTGCCTGGGCCTGGCCTCAACACAGAAGGCTCTCTGACTTCTAAACTTTCACACGGAATGTAATGCACCCTCTGGACACCACCCTTCCTCCTTCCCAGTGAAACACAACTCATCTCCCAGCATAGAGCTCTTGCATCTGTTGGCCCAAGATGTCCACACTCTGCTTGAGGTCTCTGATGGTTCCCTTGAGCTATCCTGCTCCTGGCTGAGACTAGAGCACTTGGAGGGCAGATGTGTGTCCCTGTAGTTTGGGCTTCCAACATCACAGGAGGGGAGCCCTTGACAGTGATACGGTGCTTCCCCTTCTTTCCTCCTCCCCCATGATGTACACAGGGAGCACTTGGGCCTTGGGGTGGGGGTGAGGTCACCTACCTCTCCAAGACACAGCTCCTTCTTGATCAGCTCCTTGAGTTCCTTCCTGCTCAGGGTCAGTTTGCTGCCTTCTCTCCCCGAATATTTGTGGAAAGTGGTGACCATAGTGGTCAGGGCCTTCTCAAGAGGTGTCTCCATCAGTGTGTGGCTCTGGAGGGTGAAGGGGGAGGAGAGGATCACCATCCTCCGGAAGCCGGACCTTCTGCTTCCCCATCACCAGCCCAGCTCCAAGGCTTTCTCTAAAGGACCAGAAACTGGAACCCTGGATGAGACAGAAATCTACCAACAAATGGACCCAAATGTGCCAGGGAAGGTTGTGATAAGACCCAAGGCAAACTTGGAAGAGCCGGGATGATGAGACTAACCATCCCCCAAAGGAGCCTACGCACTCTCCTGCTTAGGAGATGCTGGAAGAAGGCTCTAGGGGCAGGTGACAAGAGGACTTCCCCAGAAGATGAACTGGAGGCAGATGGTGGAGTTGAGAAGGGTCCCTGGCCCATCTAGCTTGGGCACTTGTTTGTCAGAGGCAGCCCTCACCCTAATCACCCTCCTCGGCCTGGGTGCCTGAATCACCTGTTAGTGGGGAGTGTCCCATTATAGAAGTGGAGGACAGGGCAAAGAGAGAGTCCAGAGTTTGGAGGGGGCTGGGGCTGGAACTGGGAGATAATATCTCAGCAGGACACTGGGGAGAGGTCATCCGACTTGTCCAGCTGGTCTCCAGTCTCTGGCCCTGAGAACTGCACACACAGACCAACAGTGGGGCAGGGGCGGGCGGGCACTGTTGAAATCTCCAGGATCACTCTGAAAGCTGGATCCAGAGGTTGGGTTTGAATGGGTCCCCTGTGTCCCTCAGCATTGTCATGCCCACCAGGGGAAGCGGCAGCTGGAGCTCCCATGACTCAGACTTGAAAACCACTCCCCACCAGACTTGAAGAAAGGGACAACACCCAAGGAACCTGGGGACGCCAGGTAAATCTGTGTGGAGTCCAGAGCAAGAAGGAGGAGGCAGCTGGCTCTTGCCTTCAGCCCAAAGCCCACCTTTTGATTCTTGAACTGGATCTGTCATTCACCTCTTACCACCCCAAAACCTCAGCCTCTCCCCAGCTCCAGGAGACTCAGCCAGGACCACAGCGGAAGGAAGGGCCTCTGGGCGTCTGCAACAGCATCCTGGCGGTTCTGATCACACCTCGGTGCCCAGAGCCGCTTCTCCAGAAACTCTGACAGCCACGATTCCAGGCTCCGCCTTCCCTCCTGAGCACATGCCCACTCATCAGGCCAGGTCTTCCTTGCTGGTGGTCACCACAGCCTGTCACCCACTGGCCTCAACGCCCAGCTTGCCCCACCGTATGGATGAGCAAGGAGGTGAGAAGGAAGGACTCACCAGGAAAGGAGAGGGCAGACAACAGCAGAAACAGTCCCCCTCCCACTACTCCCTGCCTTTATTCCCTTGCTCTGGTCCCCAGGAAACCAGGGGAAGGAAAGAGCCAATGAGAAAGGCAGGGACCTAAGAAGGCCGGAGTCAGAGCCTCTTGGGATGGGGCTGGGGAGAAACCCCTCTGCCAGTACCTTCCTGGTTTCCAAACAGAGGTGAAGGGAGCATGTAGGGTTCATCATGGCACACACATCGTCAGTCCCAGAAACTTTGTTTTCCCAACCACAGATCACCACTCACAATCTGATGGGACAACAGGATGGAAGAGAAACCAAAATCCCTGGAAAAAAGAGCCAGGAAGCATGGGCCAAAAACAGCGTATCTCCTCATGCCCTAGTCACTCTCCACATTGGGGCCCTCCCACCCACACCAGGAGCAGAGCAGATACACCTTGAGATGGGTCAGAAGGGAAGATGTTTCCTGCCAAGGGCGTGGTCAAGGTCATTAGCAAGTATGGAGCCTAAGGTTTTTAAAGGGCTTTTAAATGAATGATTTCTTCTAAACCTCACTCGTGTTCGTGGGAAAGAATTGTCAGAGACTTAGAATCAGGGACAGGGAAGGGACCCAGGAAGAGTTAGGGCCCAGTGATGGGTAGAGGCTGCGGATTGAGGCTGCAGGTTCAGGGTGCAGGAATGAATGGGGCAAGAGTCAAGGGGAGCTGCCTGAATCGCAGGAGGGACATCGTTCCCCCCTCTGTTCTCCCTCTCTCTCTCTCTGAGAGCAGAGCTGGCCGACTAGGGGCTCGCGCCTGTGGGTGCCACAGCCTCCCCCTGGCCTGCCTGGGTGTTCCTCGCTGCCCCCACCCCCCCCCACCCCCGCCCCAGCTGGCAGGCCTGCAGAGGCCACAGGGACTGGTCGCTGAGCAACAGGAGTTTCCGAAGCAGAGAGATGATGCAGGAGAAGGCTCCCCGGAGGGCAGACGGCAGCCAGGGGGAGACAGAAGGGGAGGAGGCAGGCTTCTTCCTGGACCAAAATCCTACCCGGGCCTCTGCAGTCGCACTCAGGGAACATCTGAGTCACCTGCCCCACTCCTCTGACACTTGAGAGAAAAACATAATGTAATGAGAAGAAAAGGGGAAGCTTGAAAGGTTGAGAAAACCAAAATCCCCTGTTGCTGGACACGACCTTTACCCGCCTCCTTCTGAAAGGCCCCCAGACCACCCAGGCGGCCAGCAGTGTGGGGTCAGTTACCCACCAGCCTTTAATCCGAAGGGAAGGAACATCATGACTGATATTTTCTGGGGGAAGGAAAATTCCCATTTCATTTATCAGATCATGTGTCCGGAATTTCATCTCAAAAATTATGGTCACCCCCCAACCCCCTCACTTCCACCCTCCTGTCGCCCCTTTGAGGCCCTTTGTCCTTCTCTGAAGGACCAGGATCCCAAGTGATAACAGCCCTCAGCCCACGGTTTTGGGGGCAGGAGCAAAGGTTGAGAGGGTGATATCCTCAGCCTGCTGCAATGGTGTGGCCTCCCAAGGGTGGCAGGGCCTGGCAGGGCAGGGCCCTCCTGATTCAGCCCTCCCCCCGCCCCCTGACCCAGGCATGCCCAAACTCCATTCCAGACCCCAGCCAGGAGCAGATGTGACCTCAGTCCCTCCAGAGGTGAGGCTGGGGTGGGAGGAGACAGTGCGCTGGCCAAGACCCCCCAGCTGGGGTGTTCCAAGTCTTAGAGGGTTTTTTCCTTGCCCTCGGCCCCTTAGTCAATTCCATCACGCACACACACACACATGGACGCCCTTCCACTCACCCCTTCCTTCCTTCACTAGTTGGCTCCGCACAAAACAGCTGCCAACAGCCAGGGCTCCCCACCCCCACATGCCCCTCAACTCCCACCCATACTCAGAGTCTCAGACCGTCAGCCTCAAAGCTTCCAAGAATCTTTATTGAACTTATCCACATCGTGCACACACCTGCTGGAGCCAGGGTGAGGCCCTGTGGCCACTGCCAACAGGTGAGACCCCAGCTGGCAGGCCCCCCACCCGCATGACGGGCATTCACTTCTTCCGGGGCTGCTTATCCGGGAAGCCTTCAAAGAACTCGTTGCACATCATGGCGACACAGGACAGGAAGACACAGTACTCCTGGAAGTCCACTTCATTGTCCTTGTTGCTGTCCAAGTTGCTCATCAGTCTCTGAAAGGCCGCATCATCCGTCCTTTTCTGCAAGGAAGAGGCGACAGGTAGAACCACAAAGCCTGGATGGAGCCGAGTGCAGACCAGGGTTCCATCTCCAGGTGGGGGCACAGGAGTGCAGCCACTCCCAAGAGGCCTGCCCTGGGTGCTCTGCTCTGGGCTCTCAGGGGCTAAGCTGGGGCCACAGAAGGTCAACCCGAGGGGTGAGGAAGTCTGAGTACCTGGGTGCAGCTGGAGAGGGGGACCGCAGTGTCTTCCCCAAGGTTGTTTCAAGAATCCAGTCAGACAATAGTCACCAAAGTAAATGTACAATGTTTATTTGTTTATTGGGGGGGGGGGGACACCACGAGTGGGAGGAGGGGCCGAGGGAGAGAGAGAATAACAACCAGACTCCACACTCAGCACGGAGCCCAATGCGGAGTTTGAACCCTCAAACCATGAGATCATGACCGAGCTGAAATCAAGAGTCAGATGCTTGACCTACTGAGCTACTCAGGCACCTAGAAAGTAACGCATAAACTGCATAAAGTTTGATATAGATGGGATCTGTGATTGCTGGGGGTGGGGGCAGGGGGGCGCAGTAAGCATGTGTCTCCATAACTGTGTCTTCACATTCACAAGCCAGACTCAAAAATTGTTCATTGCTGGACTGATGGCAACAGGACAGTCCTGACTCGCGGGTCTCGGCTTTGCACTCTGCCTACCTTGGGAAGTTATTTAGCCTCTCTGAGCTTTTGTTTCCCTTCAGTTAAGCTGTGCAAAGCACCTGGCAGAGTCTGGTCCACAACCTACCTGTTCATTCCCAGCCCTCTTCCTGCTGGGCTCTAGGAAGAGAGTGGTAGGTGCTCAGTGTGTTTCCAACCAAGCCGTCAGGGCAAGCTCTCTGCCCCAACTTCCCCATCTCGGTGACAGATGCCTGCTGTGGCTACAGCCCCCACCCAGGCCTTGCCCCTCCTCTGTGGGGAAGGGGGCACATGGGGCCTACTCCCAGGCAGTGGCCACTCACCCCTAAGAAGCTGGGCAGCTCCCGGGTCAGCAGCTCCTTTAGCTCTGACTTGTTGAGCTTGAACTTGTCACCCTCCTTGCCAGAGTATTTGTGGAAGGTGGACACCATCACATCCAGAGCCTTCTCCAGGGGGTACGCCATGGTGGCAGTCAGGATCTGAGGACAGGGTCCCAGAGACACCCTTATCTTCCCCATCCGCACCCTCAACTTTGCGTTCAGAATGTCAGAATGTCTCATCCCACTCCCATCCCTCAGGGAGCACTTGATGACACTCTGCTGCCACCAGAGGAGGACCCCAGAACGGTGGGGCTCAGCTCCTGGTGGGGAAGGTGCACAGTGGGAAGCGGATGCTTCAGGCAGCAAACTCCCCAGCCTCCCTCAGGCTGGGCCTCTCAAACAGACGGCTCCACCCCTCACTCAGGCCTCCCGTGACCACAGCAGCCGCACCCTGGTGCTGCTGGAGGCCTGCCCAGGGGCCTGCAGCGGAAAAAACCAGCGACCAAGCCCTAGAGTAGGGAGGGGCAGGGTGAAGTGGCGGGGGCAGGGATGCAGGGGAGGGGAGGGGAGGCCGGCTGCCTCTGGCTGGGCTGCCGGGTGCAGGGCAGAAGCTCAGAGGACACGACCAGACAAACGGCCACAGTTGCCTTCACTTGGCTCCCCACACTCGAGTGTGCACACACAGGCTTGTGCAACCAGCAAACACAAGCCGATGTGCACACCCACATGCCACACACACACCATCACATACTACAGCAACAGCATGTGCAAAAGCCAGCATTTCAGTACCGCTCAGCTAGGTCAGATCCAGCCGCCTGCACTTCTTTTTTGTGTGGTTTTTTTTTCCCTCTTGCACATGCATGCACACAGGTGCACGCACATCCACACGCACACCCCAGGGCCTCCACATCGGAATCTCACACTGGACCCATTTAGCACACCTGGCCCCCACCAGCCGCTCCTTCTGCCCAGCCTGCCCCAGCCTCGGCCTGACACCCTTGTGTGCTAGTTGGGAGGCCACCACTCACCAGGCCAAGAGGAAGAGACGAGAAGAGAGGGTGAGAAGAGAGGAAGAGTGGGGAGAGCCCAGCGGTCTGTGCTATTTATACCCTGGCCAGGCCCTGCCCATGGCAGGGGTTGGGGAAGAGGGAGAGACAGTCCTCCTGCGGCCCCTCCACCAGCCCTGCTGGAAACCCAGCTCCCTGCCCTGGGTTGGCACACTGGACGATGGGGAGCCCACACAGGCAGGGCTCTCAGGAGAGTGGGCACCCCCCCAGTGGCCCGGCACAACCTGAGTTTTCAGGAGCCAGAAGAAGTCTGTGCCGTGGGTGTGGGGGCCAGGGAGGAAGTGGTCCCACTGGGCACCTGGAAAAGGGGGTACGGGGTGGTGAGCGAGACATTGCCCTGGAAATGCGCCCGGCTGGCTCAGATGGTAGAGTGTGCCGCTCTCGATCTCGGGGTTGTGTGATCCCACACTGGGCGTGGAGCCTGCTTAAAAGGATAAATTAAATAAAGCCTTAAACAAAATGTGCCCTAGAAATGTGGCTGCCCGGGAACTATGGGGGGGGGGCACCCAGGCTCAGTGCCCGTGCTGCCTTTCCCCTCTCTAGAGGATTCTCTGACATGCTGAGTGAGGCCCAGGGCAGGAGCTGGGAGTCTGGAGGAGGAACAGGCCAACACCCAAAGTCACTGCTGGGACCATCCCAGGCATGTCAGTGGACGAAGGTCCCGGCTGAGGCGGTGATGGAGTGGGAGTCAGGTGCAGGGCTCAGGGCCGGACTGCAGCTACCCAGAGTGGCGGGGAGGGGGCCTCTGGAGCTGGGATGGTGTTAAGGTGAAGCATGCACGGCGGGGTGCAAAGTTAAAGGAGCAATCCCACAAAACAAGGAAGGCGGGGAACGGGGTCCGCTTCTCAGTGCGGTACGAACCCCAATTGACCTTCATGTGGCTACAGCCTCAGGGGCGGGGTCTGTCTCCAGGCGTCCCCTTCCCCCTCCAATGCAGGGCGCGGCACGCCTCCCTGGCCAGGAGCAGTACCCCAGTCAGACCTCAGACACCCTAATCCTATTAGTTCTGCTCTCTGGACTCCCACAGCCAGGCAGGGACAAGCCCGCCGCACCCCTACGCCCCACCCCTACCCTCCTCCTCAGAGCGGCCTCACAGAGGACGGAGCTCTGTCCCCAGGGAACGGATGCCCTGGCGTCCTCCTTGGCAGCCCAAGGGAGCTTCTTCTTCAAAGACCCCAGAGAGCGTTGGTGGTACAGTGGTGAGCACAGCCGTCTTCCAAAGACCCCAGAGAGACGGAGAAAGAGAACCCCCCAAAGCCCCTGGACGCTGTCCTTGTATTGACCCCACCGCTCTTGCCAGAGCCGGAGACCAGGCTGCTGCCAAGCTGACACCTGCCCTGAGACCAGAGAGAAGGGAAGACTCTGCCCCAGGCCCCGGCTGTCCTCCCAGAAGGAGCAAACCAGACCAAGTGACACCAGCACTTTATTAGGGGTTGAATGTGCCCTTCCCCACCACAGTCACGGCCGTGGGAGGGGGCAGCAGCTCTGTGACTCTCTAGCTGGGATGCTGGAGGTGCAGGACGGGGGTGGGGGGACAGGTCCTGCCCGAGCAGACCCCTGTCCTCAGGAGCAGAGCCTACTGGGAGCAGGGGGTCACGGGGGTCACGGGGGTCACGTCCTTGAAGTAGTCGTGGCAGAAAGTGCAGAGGCAGGCCAGGGAGCGCACGTACTCCACAAAGTCCACCTTGCAGTCCTTGTCGGTGTCCAGGACGCTCATGAATGCACTGTAGTCACACTCTCGGAGCCCCATCTGTGCAGCGGGGGGGGGCAAGGTTGAGGACAGAGCGTGCCACCACCCCACCCTCCCCTCCTGGGTGGTCCCACACCTCCCCTGAACCTCAGTGCCCCCTGAACCCTCCTTCTCAGACCCCCCTGCTGGCTGCTGAGTGCCTACTACGTGTCAGGAACTCTCCACGGTGCTGTGAATCAGTCCTCCCAGCAGCCCTGCAAAGCAGCAGGTCCAGTGACTGTCTTCCCAAAACACGGATGAGAACTCAGGGGCCCACAGCCTCGCCTGTACCCCACCTGCCGGGGGCTTGTCCCCAGCCCTGCCTCTGCAGAGTCCAGGCAGTGGTGCCCTGCAGCCTGGGCCCCCAGGGGGCTCACCGGGGTCCAGGTGGGCAGCTCCTTCTGTAGCAGCTCCTTGAGCCCTGCCTGGCAGAGCCCGTGCTTGCCCCCGGAGAGCTCTGCGTATTTCCGGAAGGTGCTCACGACTGTAGCCAACGCCTGCTCCAGAGGTGTGGCCATCCTCACTGTGGGAGAACAAGGGCTGACTCACCCCAGAGGCCCAGGGCACCTCTGCCCTCTGCGCTTCCCAGGGTCTGCTCCCAGTCCTGTCTTGATCTCCACTCGGCTTCCAGCCCCACAAGCTCCACCTCCTCTGAGCAGCCCTCTCCCTTAAGCTCTCCTCCGGCTCCTTCTGATTTTCCCCCTACTGCCCCCACTGTTATTCTCCCGGCAGAGGTCTCGTTTCCCTAACATCACCGCACACTTCTCAGGGAGAGTGCCCTGTCCCCTGACTGCACCCCCATACTGGGGATCCCTGAGGACTCCCCAGTTCTCTGCCTTTGGGCATCCCTGACACCCAGGAAGGGCTCAGCCCCAACCACCCCATGAGATACACAGCCCCCTGGCCTAAAGGATCCCAGCTCCTTCTGTAGGAAACAGCCGGAGGGGAGGCGGGGCTGTTCCCAGGGGAGCCCAGGGCCTCCCTGCTCGGTCCCCCAGGGGACAGGAGTCTGCAGCACGGCTGCCAGTGCCAGGGCTCTCTCCCTGATTCCCCTCTGCTGGGCCCTGTGGAGTGAGAGGCGCGCATGGCTGGGGGCTGCGGTCCCTTTGTGACAGCCCTGTGGCGCAGGGTGTCTGGGTTCTCAGTAGAGGAAAGGGCCACAAACCCAGGGAATAGCAACCTCAGAGGTGCTCAGCGGCCCTTCGGGGCTCCTGCCAGCCGGGCTGATGCCACCGCGCTCGATCTTTCAGAAGCTGGGTGCCTGGAGACTGGAGGGATTCAGCCCTGGCCTGTCTCAGGCTTCAGCAGGAAGAGGGGGGGTGGGGGACAACATGGAAAGGGAGCCAACACCAGTGCTTTTAGCCCGCGGCCCCCACCCCTGCAGACCTCAGCTCTGCACACCCCTGAGTGTACAAAGAGCCCCTGAGCCCACCATATCTGACTGCCCTCACCTCTCTGGTCCCTGCTGTGCTCATCACTCTGCCCCCAGACCCAGACCTGGGCCAGGAGACAGACCCCGAACTGCCCAACGCCCAATCCAGGGCAGGACCCAAGCAGCTGGCACTCACCACTGGTGTCGGCGTTTCAGCTGTAGGAGGCAAGAGACAGGACATCCCTATTTGTACTCTCCCATGGAAGGAAGGAAGCAATTATGGGGGCCCAAGTAGGTCAAGCTGAGGATGCCCCCAGGGGCTCCCCTGCCTCCTTCCCTGGCGGCCCTTATTACCAGCCCCACCACCCCCCCCCCCATCCATGCACACATCAAAGGCCAAGTCTGGGCCACAGACACTACCCCCTCATTGCCTGCCCCCAGAGTTGGGGACCGGGCGCAGCACCCCACCCCTGATCTTCCAGCGCCCGTTGGAGGAGATAGGCTAACCCCTCACATCTGTCCCCACCTCTTCACTCTGAACAAGCACCCTAGAAGCGTGCAAAGTGGGGGCACACTTAGCCTCACCCCTAGGGAACCCCTGTGCCAAAGAGGATCTTGGAGACATCTGCTTAGCCCCCCCTCTTTACAAGTGAGGACACTGAGGTATGAGACACCCTCCCTGCCTGGCCTCTGGATCAGTGTCCTTGGTCACTTTCAGCTGTGAACGGCTCTCCCCCGTGTGAGACCTTCTTCAGCGGGCCTGGAGGAAGAGGAAGGCAAGTTGCCGCCAGAGCCCCTCCACGGTCATGCTGACTCCTCTGCGGCCCCCACGGCCCCCAAGTGCCGCGAGTGACCTCAGACCCTGCACGGCCCCCTGTGCGTACAGCCTGAGGTCTGTGTCCTGCCCTCCGTTCCGGGAGGGTCCGATGGGGTGGGGCTGGGTTTCCTCTGGCTCTAGCTGGAGTGTGGAGCCCTTTGGGGTCCCAGCATCACGGGGGCTGCCCCTGTGTCTCCTCTCCTCAACGAACGCTGGGCTTCAGGCTCTGTCTTCCTCACTCCACAGACTGTGAAACCAAAGGTCCTTTTGGCTTAGTGGGGCCAGTGCTCTCAGGGCATGAGGGGCCCTGGTGTCCTGCTCACCTCTGGGACTCAGCGTTCTCTTACTGCCCTGTGAGCTCTTCATTGCTTTGAAACATGTTATTTTTTAATTCTATCCAGCATTTTTTGTTATTTTTAGCTGGAGCAGGCACAAAGCACCAAATTAGCAGACGTGGAAATCCCTCCATATCACTTCTCTGTGCCCTCATGCATGCCCCAGCCTGAGAGACCCCTCCCTGTTTCACAGCACGAGAGCCCAACACCCAGAGGAGGGTGGGAAGGGGGAGAGGAGAGCAGCACCCAGGCCTCCAAAGAAGCCCTATTGTTTGTGGAGGCAGCCCCAGATCTCACGACACCTTGACCTCAGCCAGGGCGCCCAGCATCCAGGCCCAGCCTGGGCATCATCTCCTTGAGGACTCAGCCCCTGCAGGTGAAGGGAACAAGCAGGGGAGGGAAGGGAGAGCTGTGATTAGCCCTGTTTTATAGGCAAGGTTATGAGGACAGAAGTTATGAGGCAAGGTTATGAGGACAGGGGGGACAGAAGTGGGGACCAGCAGCTAATCCAATTCCAGGCCACTCACTGACTCCAGCCTGTGATACCCCAGCCTTGCCGGCAGAGCTGAAGCAGGGTCACTCCACCCCTCTGGGCCTCACATCCCTATCTGTTGCGGATCAAGGGTAATAATGGTGGCTACTTCATGGGACTCCTTCGGGGCTCACGTCAGTCCGTGTGTACAAAACGCACACGCAGCGCCTGCTCATAGTCAGGGCACAGATGTTAACTGAGAGGTAGGTAACTTGCCTGAGGTCACACACCTAACAAGTGGCAGGCCTAAGAGCCACTCATTATTCACGTAACTATTTAAGTCACCTGTCTGAGGCACCGTGGGTGTGCCCAGAAACAAGACAGATTCGTCCTGGCTCTGTGGCGATGACAACCAAATGGGGGACACCGGTGACAACAAACAAACGTAGGCCAGGCTGGTGGTATCCGTGCCAAGGGAAAGGGGGGTGGCGGGCTGGCACCGACTGCGGGGTCCTCGGCCCGCGGCCCCTTTCCCCCAGTGAGGCTGCGCCTGTTTGCCCGCTGCGGGGGAGGGGCGGGCGCTCACCCGGGGGCGGGCACAGCTCCCTCGATGCTCCTCCTTCCCCACCCTCCACGGTCCACTTGATTCTGTGCCTTGGAGCCCTCACCACAGCTGGTGATGCAGGCGTGGAGCCTGCTGCTGAGGACGGCAGCACATCTAGAAGGTGAGTCTCTGCCCCACCTGTGGGTGGGAGGGTGGGAGAGATGCCCTCTGACCTGGAAGGACTTCCTACAGCACTGACCCTCCCCCTCCTCTCCCTCCCCTTCCCTTCCCTCTCCCTGCCCCCCCTCCCTGCCCTCCTCACCCTCCCCTCCCCTCCCTTTCCCTGCCTCCCCTTTCCCTGTCCCCCTCCCCCTCCCCTCCTTCCCCTCCCCCTCCCTTTCCCTCCCTCCCTCTCCCTCCCCTTCCCCCTCCATCTCTCCTCCCTTCTCCCTCCCTTCCCCTCGCCCCCTTCCCTCCCCCCTCCTTTCCTCCCCTCCCCCCTCTTCTTTTCTCCCTCCCCCTCCCCCTCTCCCCATGCCCTCCCCCTTCTCCTTCCTCTCCCCTTCTCTCTCCTTCTCCTCCTCCCCCTCCACTGCCCCCACTATTATCACCACAGCCTTTGAAAGGCTCTTGGGAAATTGCATTGCCCTCTGAAGGTCAGTGTCTGGTTCTTCACCTCAAGGAGAAATAAAGAGCACCTGGATATTCAAGTGCTTGTTCCAGAAGGACCTGGGCCCAAGGGACAGGGTAAGCACTCCCAGTCCCCGAGCCCCACGGAGCCATGAGCTGTTGTCCCTCTGATGCGAGTTATTTCTCATCATCTAAGCCACCTGTGGGGAGGTGAGGAGGGAATGTTTGATTACTGGGGCTGCAGCCAGAGAAACCTTTGCTGGGGTTGTCTGAACTGAGACCAAGGAGAGCCTGTGGGGCTTAGACCTGCTACCGCTTTTGATGGCCAAGTCAATGCCAGTTGTGCCCACTTCCCAGATGGGAGCAGTGAGTTGGTGGAGAGATCATGTGACCTGAAGCTAGGAGCATGGGGAGCCCCATTTCAGTCATTCCCCGGTCTCAGAAGCCACCTTTGACTCCAGTACCTCTTTCTTGGAGGGTCAATAGGCTGTCAAGGGTAGACCCAAAAGAGCAAAGGCTGAGGCGGCAGCAAACCCCGATAGGAAGTGAGGCTCTCCTGGGGCTCTCCTTCCAGCTGTAGCTCCAAGAGCAGGTGGGAAGTAACTTGGCCAACGGTCCTCTGAACAGTGCCATTTTCTGGACCCTCCTGCTCTGCCTCAGCAGAGATTTTGTGAGAGGATTCTTGCGACCAGCTAGGTAAGTCTGGCGTTTGTTAGTGTGTCAAATGCTCAGAAGCAAAAGAAATTAGCCCCATTTAATGCCCAGCCATCTGAGGCCAGTCTCCACCAGCCAAAACAGTCCAAGAATGGGGAACTAAGTCCCAGCAGAAGCCAGGATCCATCGTGAGCTATCAGACCACCACCAAGTGAGTCGGGTTTCCCCTTGATTCAGAATCAAGAGACCAAGAAGGTCTGGACTCTGCTCCCCTGTGAGAAATAAACCCACTGACCCAATCAAAGGAGGGACCATGGAGACTTACAACACAGTGAAGCAAGGCTTTAACCAACATTCTTGCAAGAGCAGGTCTGATGGACAGGCAAGCTCGGGGCAGTTACAGCAACTTACCTCCTAGTGTGAAGTCCTTCCCCTGGTTCCTCATTGGCTGAGCACTACAGAGGTAAGTGCCTCCCCTGGTTCCTCATTGGCTGAGCACTACAGAGGTAAGTGCCTCCCCCGGTTCCTCATTGGCTGAGCACGACAGAGGTTACAGCCTTACCCAGAAGTCACCTGTGCCCACATAAGACAAAAAGTATTCTGATTGGAACAAATGTACATTCCTTGAGGTGAGGCAGAGACTCCAGTTCTTCGGCTCATGCTCATTGCAAAGCCGGCAAAATGGAGAGGGGAAGAAGAACCAGAAAGTGGTATGTCTAAGGGTTTGGGACTCTATTGTTTGGGGGGATGGGGTTCATACATATTTCCAATAGGTTGTAAACCTATTGGTAACTAGACAGCACAGCTTTATTTGGTATTTCTGAAAATGAATCATCTCACTTACTCTCACATCACCCAAGTCCCCTAGCCTTCACACAAACCCCAAGGCATTGGACGTAGCCAGAAGAAGGGGAGGAAGACCTTTGACTCCAGTATCCTGTGTCCTGTAGACGTGAGGCCTTTCTTACAGACTGGGGTCGAGTCCCAGCACTGCTCCTTATTCGACTCTCCCAGCCCCGATTCCCTCCTCTTGGAAGTGCAGTTACTACCAGCACAGCCCTCTTCCAACCGTTGTGAGGACTCGAGGAGACAGTGCTCGACAGGCCCAGCAGAGAGCCTGGGCGGAGGGACACCTCCAGGAACTGCAGACGCTGCTCCCTCCCTGTTTCCTCCTCTGTGGAGAGAGTCTAGTGACGGGGCTGAGAGAGCAGCTGTGGGAGTGTTTCTCTCCATCTCGGGCCCTCTCCTACAAGATGGTAGCAGGCAGGCTTCTGTCTTCTTGTCGCTGGGCCTGACCAGCCTGCCTCGCTGGCCCAGACACATGGTTACGCAGAAGCACGAGAACCAGCAGGTTGTCCCCTGTACCTTCTCCCTCAGCTCCCTTCCGTCTTCGGGGTTCTAGTCTGAGCTCCTTCTAAGTGTCTGGCAAGCATCACACTTTCCCATGGAAGTAAGAAAAGTAAGAAAGCAACTGCCCAGCCTCTCTTTCCTTATTATTAAAACCTAGGGGTGCCTGGGTGGCTCAGTCGGTTAAGCATCCAACTTTGGACCTCAGGTCAGGTCTTGACCTCAGGGTCATGAGTTCAACCCTGCATTGGGCTCCATGCTGGGCATGAAGCCTACTTTGAAAATTTTTTTAAAAAAATTTTTTTTAACTTTTTTTCTTTCAAAGTGTCAACATACCCAGCTAAAGCTACTTGGTTTCAACTAAGCCATATTACATCATATTTCATTGTTATGACCAAAGAGTTGCAAGTGGAAATACCTGGAGAGAGTACTTCCTGCATAACAAAAAAGCAAAGTCTCGGGGCACTTGGGTGGCTCAGTCGGTTAAGCGTCTGACTTCAGCTCAGGTCATGATCCCACAGTCTGTGAGTTTGAGCCCCGTGTCGGGCTCTGTGCTGACAGCTCAGAGCCTGGAGCCTGTTTCAGATTCTGTGTCTCCCTCTTTCTCTCTCCTCCCCCATTCATGCTCCGTCTCTCTCTTCTCAAAAATAAATCTCAGTGGAAGATTTCTACATCTTACCCTTCCTCTATCTTCCAGACTGGAACATGGACAGTGAAACCTGGGGCTATAGCAGCCATCTTGTGATCATGAAGCAGCATGCAAGAGGGGAAAAGCATATATACTATAGGTTACAAAGAAAAAAGAAAAAAAATGAAAAGACACTTAGTGCCCCTAAACCAACCCTGAACTGCCCACCCCAGACTTCTTGTTATATAAGACAATTAAAGCCGCTATTATTGGTCAGGTTATCTGCAATTCATAGGTGAATAAATTCCAAATGGATAGACAATTTTACATCTGAAAGTGGAGTTCTAAAGTAAAAGAATCTAAAATGTGGAATTGGCTAAGCAGAGGAGGGAAGACAGAGAGACAGGAGAACCCAATATGTGCAGGCTGGAAAGCCGGGACCCTTGTTATTAAATGACAAAATATTTGGTCTAATTGTCCATTGATGTACCTTGGGATGCAGGCCAAACGGAAACCTAAATGTAGTGATAAAGGAATTGGTACAAAAAGTGTAGAAAGTTAGCATGAGGTGGTTCCTTGAATCTTTCATCAAAGACCTGCAAAAGTGGGATGCTGCTATTACAAAAACCTGAAGCACGTGTCATTGGCTTTGGGACCAGGCAATGACTGAAAGCTACACGGACCTCCAGGAGGTTAGAAGTAATAACTGGAAGGACAGTGAGGAAATTGTTACTGAAGCTAAAGAAAAGTGACCCCTGTTATGTAGCAGTGGAATGTCTGGGAACATTACTGTCTATGGTAATATGGAAAACAGAAAGAGCACCTAATGAACTCATGGGTTTAGCTAAGGAGAGGTTTAGGTGGAATGTTGCAAGTGCCTGCTTCTTCTGGATGCCTATGATAAAATATGATATGAGAAGAAAGAGATGAACTAAAAGACTCAGTCTTTTTAAAGGAAATATAGAGGGCCCCAAACAATCTTTACAGCCAGCAAATGGCTCTCGAAGTAATAAATGGCTTCAGGACAAAGATCAAATCCAGGGTCTTGCCAATAAAAAGAGATCGGGGAAAAACTGAAGTCAAAGTAGAGACTTAAAAAGATTTAAGGACAAGTCTCATAGATCTAGATAAACAAGTTGGCTTCTAATAATTTTAGAAGTGTGCGTCTTTTCACGCAAAAGCAGCAGAATACACATTCTTCTCCAGTGCACATGGAACATTCTCCAAGATAGACCACATACTGGCTCACAAAACAGCCCTCAATAAATATAAAAGAATTGAGATCATACCCATACCATGCACACTTTCACATCACAATGCTATGAAACTTGAAATCAACCACAGGAAAAAGTTTGGAAAACCTCCAAAATGCATGGAGGTTAAGGAACACCCTACTAAAGAATGAATGGGTCAACCAGGCAATTAGGGAAGAAATTTAAAAATATGTGGAAGCAAATGAAAATGAAAACACGACAGTCCAAACACTTTGGGATGCAGAAAAGGTAGTCCTAAGAGGAAAATACATTGCAATCCAGGCCTATCTCAAGAAACGAGGAAAATCCCTAATATAAAACCTAACTGCACACCTCAAAGAACTACAAGCAGCAAAGAAACCCCAAAGCCAGCAGAAAAAGAGAAATAATAAAGATTGAAGCAGAAATAAACAATATAGAATTTTTTAAAAAGTAGAATAGACCAATGAATCTAAGAGCCGGTTTTTTGAAAGAAGAAAAGAAGCCAGACTTCTCAAAAAGAAAAGAGAGAGGGCCCAAATAGATAAAATCACAAAAATGGAATTATTACAACCAATCCCTCAGAAATACAAACAATTATCAGGGAAATATAAAATACTATGAAAAATTATATGCCAACAAACTGGACAACCTGGAAGAAATGGGCAAATCCTTAGACACCCACACAATACCAAAACTCAAATGGGAAGAAATAGAAAATGTGACCAGACTATAATCAGCAAAGAAATTGAATCGGTTATCAAAAATCTCCCAACAAATAAGAGTCCTGGACCAAATGGCTTCCCAGGGAAATTCTGTGACATTTAAAGCAGAGTTAATACCTATTCTTCTCAAGCTGTTCCAAAAAATAGAAATGGAAGGAAAACTTGTGGACTCATTCTTTGAAGCCAGCATTACCTGGATTCCCAAACCAGACAGAGACCTCACTAAAAAGGAGAATTACAGGCCAATATCCCTGATGAACATGGATGCGAAAATTCTCAACAAGATACTAGCAAATCAAATTCAACAGCATGTTAAGAGAATTATTCACCATGATCAAGCGGAATTCATTCCTGGGCTGCAGGGCTGTTTCAATATTCGCAAATCAATCAATGTGATACATCACATTAATAAGAGAAAGGATAAGAACCATATGATCCTGTCAATAGATGCAGAAAAAGCATTTGACAAAATACAGCATCCTTTATTAATAAAAACCCTCAAGAAAGTGAGGATAGAAGGAACATAACATCATAAAAGCCATATATGAAAAGTCCACAGCTAATATCATCCTCAATGGGGAAACACTGAGAGCTTTCCCCCTGAGATCAGGAACATGACAGGGATGTCCACTCTCACCACTGTTGTTTCACATAGTGTTGGAAGTCCTGGCCTCAGCAATCAGACAACAAAATGAAATAAAAGCCATCTAAATTAGCAAAGAAGTCAAACTTTCACTTTTCACAGATGACATGATACTCTACATAGAAAACCCGAAAGACTCCACCAAAAAGCTGCTAGAACTGATACATGAATTCAGCAAAGTCGCAGGATACAAAGTCAATGTACAGAAATCGGTTGCATGTCTATACACCAATAATGAAGCTACAGAAAGAGAAATCAAGAAATCAGTCCCATTTACTACTGCACTGAGAACCATAAAATACCTAGGAATAAACCTGAGCAAAGATGTAAAAGATTTATATGCTGAAAACTATAGAAAATTTATGAAAGAAATTGAAGAAGACACAAAGAAATGCAAAAACATTCCATGGATTGGAAGAACAAATATTGTTAAAATGCCAATACTGTCCAAAGCAATCTACATGTTCAATGCAATCCCAATCAAAATTGCACTGGCATTTTCCTCAGAGCTAGAACAATCCTAAAACTTGTATGGAACCACAAAAGACCCCAAATAGCCAAAGTAATGTTGAAAAGGAAAACCAAAGCAGGAGGCATCACAATACCGGACTTTAGTCTCTACTACAAAGTTGTAATCATCAAGACAGTATGGTATTGGCACAACAACAGACACATAGACCAGTGGAATAGAACAGAGAACCCAGAATTAGGTCCACAAATGTATGGCCAACTAATCTTTGACAAAGCAGGAAAGAGTATCCAATGGAAAAATGTCTCTTTAGCAAATGGTGCTGGGAGAACTGGACAGCAACATGCAGAAGAATGAAACTGGACCACTTTCTTACACCATATACAAAAATAAACTCAAAATGGATGAAGACCTAAATGTGAGACAGGAAACCATCAAAACCCTACAGGAGAAAACAGGCAACAACCTCTTTGACCTCAGCCGCAGCAACTTCTTACTTGAACTCATCTCCAAAGGCAAGGGAAGTAAAAGCAAAAATGAACTATTGGGACTTGATCAAGATAAAAAACTTCTGCACAGGAAAGGAAACAATCAACAAAATTAAAAGGCAACCGACAAAATGGGAGAAGATATTTGCAAATGACATATCAGATAAAGGGTTGGTATCCAAAATCTATAAAGAACTTACCAAACACAACACCCAAAAAACAAATAATCCAGTGAAGAAATGGGTAGAAGACACAAACAGACGCTTTTCCAAAGAAGACCTCCAAATGGCCAACAGACACATGAAAAGATGTTCAACATGGCTCACCATCAAGGAAATACAAATCAAAACCACACTGAGATACCACCTCCCACCAGTCAGAATGGCTAAAATTAACAATTCAGGAAAATACATGTGGAATTTCAGAGGATGTGGAGAAACGGGAACCCTCTTGCATCGTTGGTGGGAATGCAACATGGTGCAGCCAGTCTGGAAAACAGTGTGGAGGTTCCCCCAAAAAATTAAAAATAGAACTACACTATGACCCAGCAATTGCAATACTAGGAATTTATCCAAAGGATACAGAAGTGCTGATGCATAGGGGCACATGCACCCCAATGTTTATAGCAGTACTATCAATAATAGCCAAATTATGGAAAGAGTCTAAATGTCCATCTACTGATGAATGGATAAAGAAGATGTGGTTTATATATACAATGGAATCTACTTGGCAACAAGAAAGAATTAAATCTTGCCATTTGCAACAATGTGGATGGAACTGGAGGGTATTATGCTAGGTGAAATAAGTCAGCCAGAGAAAGACAGATACCATGTGTTTTCACTCATATGTGGAACTTGAGAAACTTAACAGCAGACCATGGAGGAAGGGAAGGGGGAAAAATTGTTTCAAACAGAGAGGGAGGCAAACCATAAAAGACTCTTAAATACAGAGAACAAACTGAGGTTGCGGGTGGGGGATGCAGGGGAGAGGGGAAAGTGGGTGATGGGCATTAGGGGAGTACTTGTTGGGATGAGCACTGGGTATTGTACATAAGTGATGAATCATGGGAATCTACTGCTGAAGCTAAGAGCACACTGTATACACTGTACATTAGCTAACTTGACAATAAATTGTATTTAAAATAATAAGATAAGATAGAAAAGAAAAGAAGAGGAAAGGAAAGGAAAGGAAAGGAAAGGAAAGGAAAGGAAAGAAAGAAGTGTGCCTCTTAGACCGTTTCAGACAGGAGGGCCTTTCTCCCAGCTCCCTGTCCCTCAGTGTAAGGTAGGGAGGCACCAGTCTCAGAGAGATTTAAGTGTGTTAAATGTGGCTTTTGTCTAATTAAGTGAATTATAAGTTGATACACAAGAAGTCCACAACCTTTTTCCTTTTTTAAAAAATTTTTAAATGTTTTTTAAATTTATTTTTGAGAGAGAGAGAGAAAGACAAAGCATGAGTGGGGGAGGGGAAAAGAGAGTGGGAGACACAAAACTGAAGCAGGCTCCAGGCTCTGATCTGTCAGCACAGAGCCCAACATGGGGCCAGAACCCACAAACTGTGAGATCATGACCTGAACTGAAGTCGGAGGCTTAACCAACTGAGCCACCCAGGCACCCCAAGTCCACAACATTTTTAAAGGAATTACATAAGCTTTGACTGAAAGGGATAGAGACAATTCAAACAAAAGAAGCTTTGGGTGATCGACTTCCTTGGGCAGAAGGCCCAAGGCTGAGAAAGCCGCTTAGTTACAAACACAGACATTGCGTACAGAAAATAAAGAGTTAAAGAAAATGAAACCGAGAGCCAAGAGAGTGGATCCAAGAACCACTTATAGGAAGCAGAACTGGACACTAGTCAAGAATCTGGTGGCATGTGTCTGACTCAATTTCAGAATTGCTATGGACCAATGGCACTTTTGTGCCTTCAATCTACCACCACTCTTTTTGACTAGGAGTATTTATTACCTGTCTCACCTTTGTGTATTGAATCTGTTCTTCATAGATCTTCAAGTCAAGGAGAACCACTCTTGATGAGGTACATGCAGAGATGACATCCAGATTCAGACCTGACATGGATGACAAGCCCCTCGGCCTCACATTGATGCCTTAATGAGGTGGATTTGGGGAAGGAGGTGACTGCATTTTGTACATGGTTGCTAGAAGTCAGACCATGGTATACAGTCTCCAAAGATGGCCACTGTTAACTTCATGCTACTGCTCCTCACATGAAAAGATGGGGCCTAATTCTCTTCTCCTTGAATCTGGGCCAGCATAATGACTTACTTGATCAACAGAATGCAGCAGAAATGACGCTCTTGGATTTCTGAGATAAATCTTAAAAAGCCTCATAGCCCCCTTTGGGGCCTCTTGGGCTGCTCACTTTGGGTACACTTCCTCTCAGAACCTAGATGCCATGTTCTGAGAAGCCCAAGCTACATAGAGAGGTCATAGGTAGGCATTCCAGCTGACTCCCAGCTAACAACTGGTGCCAAATGCCAGGGTAATTGAGTGAGCTACCTTGGAAACTGAATTAATTTGAACTTTCTGATGACTCCAGCCCCAACATCTGTCTTCAACTGCATGAGAGGTCCCAAATGAGAACCCCATTGACTGATTACAGTCTACTTATAGAACCTTGAGAGATAATAAATTTGTTTTAATTTACCAAGTGTTGGGTGGTATGTAATGCAGCAATAGGGGTCCAGAACAGCATCTCTGAGTCTGAATTCTGAATCTCAGACTTATTTTATAAGGCACTTAAATGCAAATTTCTTTATGCCATTGTCAGTCAGGTTTCCTGTGCCTTACAACTGAATACAGTCGTAACTGGTAGAGAATTTGGTAACTAGAAATGGAATCCACTAAGAGAGAGAGAGAGAGAGAGAGAGAGAGAGAGCGCCTAACATGTGTAATTAATTGAAGAGAGAAAGAATAAATATGAGGACCTCACCTTTGCCCGCTGGAAAGTCAGTGACTTTGTTAGCAGGTGGCAAAGCATTTGGCTGTCACCTGATGCACCACAGTGTGCAGAACAGATGGCAACCTTGCTACAAGTTTAGGGAAAACGGTAGAAAAAAATCAGGATGTTGATATGAAGTAGCACCTGGTAGTTTTCAGTAGAGACACACAGAAGAAGAATGAACTCAAACTAGAGCCAATCTAAGAGCAAATATCAAAAGAAATACAGCTTTGCTGAAATAGGGCCACTGCCTGTGGCCTGCAACCTGACAGAAGTCCTCAATGCAAAGGTCTGCCAGGTGGATGAGACTAACTGATGCCTCTTGAGCTGATTCCAGTACAACTGATTGCTCATAGTATTGAATGTCAAGGTCTGTCCTTTGTTCTGAAGTTGTATCTTTCTTTGTTGGGACTTTCTTTTCATGAAATGACAGCAATGGTAGATGGTTTTGCCCCTTTTAATATCGTCATGGGGGGGGGTGGAAACTTCAGCAAACTATCTCAAATTTTTACCAGTATTTGGAATCCCAAAGTCTGGGACCTAAGGCACAGCTCTGGCCTTGGTGAGATTTCCAGAAAAGTCAGGGCCCAGAGGGGATGGGATCTAAGGAAGACCTCATTTTCCAGCACCCCAACTGAGCCAGCCAGGGTATAGGGCATCAATGAGCAAGTAAAAGATGATCAACAGAAAAGTTTATTGAGTACAAAAGGGTAAGGAGAGTCCTCATGGGCCCATCAGGCCCCTGGTAGAGTGAGAGCTTTGCTTCAGGGCCGGTCTGGGGAGTCCTGGAAGAAGTCATTGCACATGATAGTGACCAGGGCCAGAAAAACAGCATACTCCTGGAAGTCCACCTGCTGGTCACTGTTCTCATCCAGGTCTCCCATCAGCTTCTTCAAGCCCTCCTCATCCACCTTCTCCTGAAAGCAAGAGGGGATGACTCAGCAGGTTGCTTTCCACACACCCCTGCGTCAAACACACACTTACTGGTCAGAGCCCAGCCCTCTGTCTGCACTGGGCAGCAGGCAAGTGGTGGGCCGGGAGCCCCTGGAAGCTACGAAGGGGCCCTGTGAATGAGGACAGGTAGCTGGATGTTCATCGGGGAAGGTCTCCAGTGCTCACCGCTGGGAGTGAGGAACATGCCAGGATTCCCTGGGCCCAGCGAGGTAGGCATTATCACTACCCCCATTTTGCTCATGAAGAAACTAAAAATTTCTGAATTCAGAAAAGGAAAACTTTTTAATACCTGCCAAAGTGAAACAAAATTAGAAAATTTTAACCAAAAACAAATTTGAAAGGAAAAAAAGGCCATGCCTCACAAGTTCAAAGCCTTAGACCTGACTTCGTAATTATCCAGGAGTCACTATGGGACAGGTGAGGGGCCAACTGAAAGTTGACTGCATTTTTCTGCAAAATGTCCCAGGGTACATGTGTTAGCTGGGCTTTTCTGTCCCTATACACCTTCTTAGTTTGGCACATAATATGGAAACTAAGATTGACAGAACTGTGGGCTCTTGGGCCAGTCATTTCCCCCTCTCTGGGCTCTGGTTTGTTCAATTCAGGGAGGGGGTTGGACAGATGGATGCCGAGGGCCCTGACAGCCCACACACCCATCCTGTGGCAAGCTGCAGGGACAGCAGTGATAGGACACTCACACTTGGGCCTCACCCCCCTTGGTGAGGCTGTACCCCATGTTTGGTCAGCAGGACCCTCCCACCAGCTGGCCCCACTCACCCCAACAAAGCTGGGCAGCTCCTGGTGCAGAAGTGCCTTCATCTCCGCCTTACTCAGCTTGAACTTGTCACCCTCTTGGCCCGAGTACTTGTGGAAGGTGGTGACCATCACAGCCAGTGCCTGCTCCAGGGGACTGGACATCTTGGATCTGGGGCCATAGGATTGCAGGTGATGGAGACAACTTCAGCCCAGCCAGGGGGACCCACCTGCCCTTGTGTCCTAAACTCCATCTCATCTCCAAACCCCTCTCCACATCGCCCCGGAGACAGGGCCTTCCTAGGCAGGGCCCACTATGGACAGATGCTAAACCTTCCCCTGTGTTTGGAAGTCACCAAGGGAGGGGCCTCATGTCTACTCTGGTCACACTTGTGGCACACCCCTGAGGGCAGGGCTCCCCACTCTGTCTGTGGGAAGGGAAATGGCAAGGTGGCTGGAGTCCCACTTGGGTCCTCTCTATGGAGCCCTTTCCACAGGCCAGCACTGGGGAGGTGGCCTCTCCATGAGCCAGTGAGTGGGGGCTCACTGGGCTCTGGAAGTAGCCATGGCTGCAACCCAGGGTATGAGGTTCCTTGAGGAAACACTTCCGCCCCCCACCCCCACCCCTCAAGACAACGGACTCCTAAGGCTGGGGGGGGTGAGACTGGCAACGCCCTCGGGCAAGTATGTTTCCTCCACTGGACACGGGACTCTCAGAGGGATGTATTTCCCATCACACTGGAGACCTCTGAGCCAGGGGGTGCTGTCTCTATTGGATGTGGAACCAGGGAGCGTCCTATTGGGATTGGAATTAAAGAAATTGCGTGTCCTGTGCACCAGGATCACAAGGACAGAACTGAGAGGTCATCTTTTCCAAGGCTCTGCCTCTGAGAATGCTCTGAGCAGCCCCGGGAGGCTTAGAGGGTGTCCTGGGGTGAGGCCACAGTAGCTGGTGTCAGGGGCAAGGACAGCCCTGGGCCCATCCTGCTAGCTCTCAAGGCAGAGGAAATGGGAAGGGGCGGAAGGCAGAGCTATGGAACTACACAGGACAGGGACCCAGGCAGCCCACACACTTGACATCCCTGGCCCTTGTCCCTTAGTCTTGCTAGAATCCTGGACTTTGCAAAAACAAAAAACAAAACCAAACAAACTCAGGACTCTCATTAAAGCACCCACACACATGTCATATTCCTGGGCCAAGGCCCCCAAGAAGGGTCTCTAGACTGAGACGCCCAGACCGTGAGACCTAAGACAAGGCCACAGAGTAACCCCTAAATGAGACCTCACAGAGGAACCTGGAAAGAGCCCTCAATCAGACACTTCACAGAAGGTCACCCAAAGGGAGAGGCCCTGAATGAGAAAAGCAACTATGGAGACAAAGATTAAGACAAAGGAACAAGGTGGAGACCCAGGGGGCCTCCTAACCAGCCCTCAGCAGGACAGACACACTCACCAGACCAGATGGCAGAGAGGTTCTGGAAGGAAAGCCAAGGGCCAGGTGCGTACAGTGGGGTTTATATCCCGCCCCACTGGCCCCCAACCTGCCCTAACCTGATCCCGCCAAAGCCTGGCCTCCTGCCACCCCCACCCACTACCTACTGGCCCCCTCCCTCCCAGAGACTGCTAGCTCCAACCCAGCCTGCCAGCCAGAAGAGAAGGCCCCTTCTAGGCCACAGAGGGGCTGGGAGGCACCATGGGGAAGGGGCAGCCAGGACCCAGGGTGAGGGGAGATAGCCCCTGTTTGTGGGCCTAGAGACTCATGCCAGCCTTGCTCTTAGGACACAGGCCTTCGAGTCACAGCTCATGTGTGAGTCAGGCTACAGGCACCCAGGGACTTCCCAGACCTCGTGTGTGTGTGTGTGTGTGTGTGTGTGTGTGTGTGTGTTGAGTGTGCGAGCACGCATGTGTGCACACGCGCGTGTGTTCGAGCTGACTGGGGCGGGGCAGGGAAGCTTCAGAGCTGGCGGCACGATTCTCCTCGGTGAGGTAATGAGGGAAGCATGTGCCTGAAAACACCTTGACAGGCCCCCTTTGGGTAGGGAGGCGCCTGGAAGGAGGCAGGAAGGCAGGGAGGGACACCAGTAGCCCGTGTGCACAGTAAGGAAGCCCCTGCAGGTTTGGAAGGGAGAAGGGAAATCTTGGCGCCCTTCTCCGGCTCCGAGGGTGGGTGAGTGAGGAGGGGCCGCGGGCGGGCCTCCGCCTTCCCACACCCCATCCCTGCAGACTCCTCCCCTTGCCCAGAGAGAGGCAAACACGCCGCGGGGGCGTTCGGGACCCAGCCCAGGGGAGGGGCTCTCCGGGAAGAGCTGGCTTCTTGCTGCCCCCTCCCAAGCTCCCCCTCTCCCCCCACCCGTGTGGGCACCGCCCTTCCTGCCGGCCCATCTCCCCTCCCTCCTCCAGATGTCCCGAAGCCTCTTCCCCTCCCCCAGCGCCCCCCCCCCCCCCCTCCTAGGTGACTCACCCACCCTTCCAGGCCCAGATGCCCAGGCAGTGACTCAGCGACACCAGCCTACTCCCTGGAGGCCAGGGCAGCGGCGGAAACCCCTACCCAGCCTGGGAGGAGACCCTGCGCGGGGGCCCTGGGAGCTTTGAGGTAGACAGCACAGAGGAGCTGGGGCCAAGGGCTGACGGGATCAGAGGAAAACCAGGCTGCTTTCTTCCAGGGGTCACCATGGGACTTGGGGCAGCCTGAACCGTGCAAGTGAAGCCAGGCCTTGGAACCCACATATTTGCACAGCCACCCAGTGTCCCCTCCTGTCCAAGCACTTGGACCCCTCATGCTACTGCTCCTCCCTGTCAAACCCTATGTCACATAAAGCCTGAAATAAAGTCTCTCACCCCAAGGGTAAGGCCCACTGTCTTTCAAAGCACTTTGTCCGTTTTCACTCCGGACCCGCTCACATGGGGCTCAGACGTGGCAGTGGTGCCCACGCCTTCTCCGCCAAGCCTGGCAGTGAGGTGCGTGGACTCTGCCCCCCACCCTGCTTTCCAGCCTCCTCTGCACACACCCTAACTGCCTGCCCATCGTCCCCCGGTGCGCTGAGACCCATCGCTTCTGCTCACCCCTGCTCCCCACCTGTCCTCCTGCCGAGACCCCAAGGCTCTCTCAAAGTCTGGTTAGATGCCACCTACTCCATGGAGGGTTCCCAGGCCCAGCCAGACTCCTCATCTACCTGCTGCCCCACACACGGGCTCCTTTTGTCCTTGCGCACTAGACAATCTGCCCCGGTTGAATCACTTGAGGGCTTGTCTTCTCTTGCCCTCGCCCCCACATGGTGAGCTCACTGGGCAGGGACTGGGTCTTACCCGTTCCTGCAGGAACAAAGGGTCTCACCCACACCCAACCAGTGCTTGTGGTTACTCAAAGCCATGGGGGGCACTGGGGAGCCCCCCACTGGGATAGTATTTAGGAGCCAAGGGGCGTTCTCACCTCCCAACATCACACCATTGGTTCTGCTACCAAATCAAAACTTCTCCAGATCCCAGGAGTGGCACAGAGACACTGGGCTAGAAAACAGCCACAAACCCCTGGGGAGGCAGCTGAGCACGCTCCCCCAGCGGCAGGGACAGGGACCTGGAAGCTGGGAGAGAAGGTCAGAGAGCCACAGAAACAGAGGAACTGTGAGGGGATGTGAGAGCGGAGAGCAGCTCACAGCCAGGGTCAGCACCCGGACACCTGTCCCTAAGCAGGGCCAGGCCGGGATGGGGCCCAGCAAGTGGCTGTATTCCTGAGCCGGGACATTAATTTGCACTAACGCACAGTGTGACCTGAGCAACTCCCTCCCAGTCAGCAGAACAGGAGGGTTGAATAGAACGGCCCCAGGGTCCAACCCCGGTCCACATCCTCCCCGTAGCCCTGAAGGCAGAGAAGCCGGTCACAACCGGGCAGAGGGCACCGCCGGGCCTTGGGCACGTCCCTGGCAGTGACTCTGCCCGTCCCAGCCTGAGATGCTGGGTCCAGGCTTCCCCTCCTCCCAGCTCTGGAGCCGCAGGCGACCGGCCCCCAGGGTGGCTGGCTTTCCCTGCCTGGCTCCTGCCCCCTGGTGGTTGAGACCTGTCATTGCGGGCTGGTCCCTCCCTGCTCCACGACCTGCCTCCCACCTGACCTGTTCCCCAGCCCCTACCTGCCCTGCTCCTGACTCACCCAGGAGGAGGCAGTGCTGACTCACCTCCAAGGGGCCTTCCCACACCCACACCCTCACACCTGCCTGACTTGCAAGGTGTTCCCTGGACAGCCTGCTGAGCAACACAGGCGGACTTCTGAAGGAAGCTGGATGAAGAGCCTGGGGTGAGGGGCTGCGCACTGACCAGCTCCGCCCACACACCCCTTTCCCCAGGGCCGTTTGGCAGAAAGAAAAACGGCTGCAGGGTTGGGGCCGTGGGCCCACCGTGAGACCCCCCCCCGCCAGGGCCACCACACCTCCGAGCCTCCACCCTTTCACCACAAACATCTATTATCCTTCTACCCCCCAAAATATGCTTTGAAATATTTTCTCATAACAAACTGCATTGAATAATTTGTCTAACTACCCCTGTTCGCATAGTCGGCACCAGAAAGCCTGATGATCCCACCACGCAATGAGCTCGTGCTGGAGGGGTGCGGGGCTGAGGTTACCCGGCACAGGTGCCAAGGCGATCTCGGCGTATTATTCCATTTAACTTACACCACCATCCCGGAAGCTGGTACAATCTCACCCACTTGACAACGGAGGAAACTGAGGCTCAGGGAAGTTTGCCCAAGTTCACACAATTAACAAGATACGGCTTGCACATAGGTGGTCAAATGGTAAACTCCCTCTATAAGCTCCAATCATTAAGAACCCCGAGAGCGCTAACCTTCCAATTTCCACACTGACCACCCTCGGTCTCTCTGCCATCCTCTCCCCACACCCACCCCTAGCCTCTTGGACTCACTTCTCAACTTCACCAGTGCCCAGGGGCCCATATCCTGCACCTGCTCTGGTCTGGCATCTCCAACCACCCCTTTTCTCTTGCCTCCAATTGCACTCGGCCTCTATTTTAAGCAAGCTTAAAAGAAGCCTTCACTGGACCTCCCACCTCCCTTAGGACCCCTCTTGGCCACAAATAACACCACCAACCACCTGATGAAAGCTGGCTGTCCTCCTAGCCTCCCACATCCCCCTCACTGCCCTCCAGATGGTGGTCAGGCCACCTGCCTACTCAATACCACTCATCTCTGTCACTGCCTGAGCTGCTGTCACGTCACCGTTCCTGAGCCGCTGTACGCACAGCTGGACTCCCCTCCCACCCTGCCCCTGCCCCTGCCCCTGCCCCTGCCCCTGCTCCAACCCCTTCTCAGCTCTGCCAGGCTGATCTTCCTAAACTCAAATCTGAGCATGTAACCCCTCAGGTGAAAACATAATGATGTCTTACAACTTTGAGGAGAAGGCCACCAAGCACGACACGCCTTCCCCGGGGACCAATCTCGCTGACGCACAGGCCACAGGCTCCCATGCCTGAGGGCCCTTCCTAAGCCATTCATTAGCTCGGTTTGTCCCCTGTCGCTCAAAGATCACCTCCTCTGTGCACCACCCGAATCTGCTCTCCAGCCTCCCCAAATGCTAGAGCGCACACGCACGTAGTTTTTAGGGGTTCTTCTGGCCCCCTTCCCCACAACAGCAACTTTTATGAGACTGTTTCTTTATGTGTCTCCCCCACTAGCCTGGGCTGCTGACAAATAGAATGAGTATCGTTCATTCCCAGTGTCCCCAGTGTCTGATGCAGAGCAGATGTCTAGCGAATGGCCAGTGCTCTCCCTCATTGCCACCGTCCTCCCCCCTTCCTTCAACACCACATTTCCAGACCAGGCTGTACCTGCCCCCCTAAACCTTCTAGATGCCAACTTGCTACCATTGTACCCACCCAACTCTCTCCAGTGTCACCAGATGCCTCCTTGCCCATGCCAGTGCTTGGGGAAAGAGGCAGTTTAGCTCCCCACCACCCAGAAGGGCTTCTAGCGGGGAGGAGCCCTTCTGCTCTTCCCCTTGTCAACAAGGAAGAGGTGAGAGTCTAGCTGTGGCTCCTGCTTTCTCAGTCAGCACCTTCCTCACCTCCCTGGTGAGCCCAGCCCCGCTGGGCAGCTGCCCTCTGTGCCGAGGTGGGGAAGGTCAGTTCAGGAAGCAGCAGGAGAGGAACACACCATTAACGAGGCTCATTCCTCAGGGGATCTGGTCAGGAACAAACCACTTCTTGTGCCCCCAACCTCCAGCCACGCCCACCAGCATCCGTGTCCTCGTGAAGAAAGCAGACAGTCCCCTGTACTGCTGGACCTCGGGCTTGGGGACTGGCCTCCCCTCCCCACAACTCTTTACAGAGTCAGTGTACAGAGGCCTGTAGCTCCTGAGGTCTGGTGTCTGTCTGACTCAGAAGCCTGAGACTCTTCACCCTGCCCCCACCCCTGCCTGCAGTTCCCTCACAGCCTCGCAGCCTGGGGGCCAGCTGCTCTCCCAGCAAGCAGCAGGCCTGGGTTGGCAAAGCTCTACCGTTTGCCAGGATGGAGGTTCCAAGAGTGGAAGACGTTACTTGGTAAGACTGATGCCAACAGGAATCAACATAAAGCAGAAAGACTAACGCTATTCCCAGAAACACCCAACATGAGAGACGCATTCTGATGAACCCAGGAGCTTCTCGAATCTCAGAAAGGGAACAGGGCAGTTTCAAAAAGAAGAAAGTTGGGGCGCCTGGGTGGCGCAGTCGGTTAAGCGTCCGACATCAGCCAGGTCACGATCTCGCGGTCCGTGAGTTCGAGCCCCGCGTCGGGCTCTGGGCTGATGGCTCAGAGCCTGGAGCCTGTTTCCGATTCTGTGTCTCCCTCTCTCTCTGCCCCTCCCCCGTTCATGCTCTGTCTCTCTCTGTCCCAAAAATAAATAAAAAACGTTGAAAAAAAAATTCAAAAAGAAGAAAGTTGACTGAGGAAGGTGAGCAGTGATTTTAAAAATTACAGTGTTGCTCATGAGGAGGTGGTTTAAAGAGAGACATTTTAAGAGATCGATGTGCAATGCCAGGAAACGGTGGCAGCAGAGAAGACGCTGAATTCTGGGTTTTCACCTTGACCTCACCATGTTCTCATTCTATCAGTCAGGGTCTTCCAGCTGTAAGAGACAGAAGCTCCATGAGGCAAAAAAGGGAATGTACTGTGTTACATAGCTGGTAATGTCACCGAGATAATTCAAAGGATCCATGAACCATCGCCTTGGGGCTAGAACAGGGGACTCAGCACCATCCATCCATCCACCCATCCTTCTCTCATCCCTGTTCATCTCTTTGCACATTGGCTTTACTCTTACCACAGCAGGACAAGGAATGTAGCCACAGTCTGTCCCAGCTTTATAAACCCAGTGCTCTTCCCAGGAAGAGCCCTCATGGGCCCTGCTTGGTTCACACACTTAGCCATGAACCAATCCCAGTGTCTAGGGAGTCAGGGTGATATGACTGGCCAGGGTGGGTCAGGTTCCCAGCTCTGTGGTCAAGGGACTCTCACCAGAAGAAGGATGAAAGTTACCACAGTCACTACACTAGCCATTGACATTACAGACGGTCCTTAATCTCCCTCAAAACATCAGTTTCCTCTCCTGTATTGTGAGGATGCCTTCACACCCCTCACAGATCAAATAAGATGACACATATAAAGCACAGAGTGAGCACCCAATGAGTGTTTTAGATACAGCAGTAGAAGAAATCATGACATACAGTTAGAACCAACATCATTGCCGAGATGGGGTTGTCTGACATCTCAGCAACATGAAAGTACAATCAAACCCCATACAGCCCCTAAAACATAAGGACAATACTTTAGGGGCGCCTGGGTGGCTCAGTTGGCTAAGCATCCAACTTTGCCTCAGGTCCTGATCTCAGGGTTCGTGCATTCGAGCCCCACACTGGGCTCTGTGCTGATAGCTCGGAGCCTGGATCCTGCTTTGGATTCTGTGTCTCCCTCTCTCTGCCCTTCCCCTGTTCTATACTGTCTCTCTGGCTCTCAAAAATGAATAAACATTTAAAAACTAAAATAAAAAGAACAATAATTTATCCCCGTTTTCCTTGTTAATATTTATTTGTCCTTTGAAACTTCATTTGGTCATCTGCTAATATCAGATATTAACAGTTTAGGAAAAAATAATAAAGTAAATCAGGGGCACCTGGGTGACTCAGTCAAGCACCCGGCTCTTGATTTTGGCTCCGGTCATGATCCCAGGGTCATGGGATCCAGCCCCATGTCAGGATCCACACTGACCCAACCTCTGCTTGGGATTCTCTCTCACCCTCTCTCTCTGCTGCTCCCCACTCACTTTCCCACTCTCTCTCAAAATAAGTAAATAAACTTTAAAATAATAATAATAGTAAAGTCAATCTTAAAATTGAGAAAAATCTGTTCATACGCTTGATTGTTTCTCCTAGCTTTGAAATTATCATACTTTTCCCACTATAATTGGCAAAACACCCAGGTCCAGCTGCAAAAACAGTGGAGTTTTGCTGATCTAGTTCAATGCCTCCCTACACTCCATCTCATAGACAAGCAAACCGATTCCGTGCAGAGGGGTAGACACTCACACCACCCTGCCGGCTTCCTCAGGTAACCCATTAAGACCACCCACCTCCAGTCACCCTGGCTCTCTGTTCACCAACTAGCCTCTGGCTTGCATTTGGATTCTCAAAGGGACTTTCCTCCTGGGAAGAAATTGAGCTGATTTCTGGAATGTTTGGGTTTCCCATGCAGTTGTAAGAATGAAGAAGAATTAATCTCTCAGAACACGATCATCACTAAGTGAAGTGATAAAAAAAAAAAAAAATGACTTTCTGAACCTGCACAGCTTTGGGCTAAACATCTGCTCTTAAGAAAGAAAGAGGGCAGCAGGCAGGTAGGAGGGAAGAAACCAAAGTTTACTGAGTGCTTGCTCTGTGTAGCCATTGTTTTAAGTACAATGCATACATTACCTAACTTAATCCTCCCAACCTCCCTATACTGTGGGCAATGTCTGTGATTAATAGATCAGAAAACAGAAGCTCAGGGGATTAAGGAAAGAGCCAGGATCTGAACTCAAGAGCCCCGCTCCTCAGTCACCTTCACGGCCACCTCTCCACCTCAAGCCCCTTCCCTGGCTACTTCCTGGCTCTTCTTCCTGTTCCTATGCCTGCTGGTGGGGCTGTCGTTAGTCTCTACACTTCTCTCTCTTGCTTGTTTCTAGTTGTCTCCTTCCTCTCTCTCTCTCTCCCTGTTTCTCAGAGCTTCATCATCCTTCAGTGTAGACAACTCCTAAAATGAAAGGGTTTGAATCTGTGCTCAGACAGCCCACCAGCCCAGCCCCAGGTCCTGCTACTTCCCCAGACATCCCGGCCCCAACATGGGCATCATCTCTGCGTTGCACTATAAAGCCTCAGACCAGGCCGGGCAGCCTTGCCAGCCACAGTGCGGCTGGACTTTCCTGGGAACCCACCTCGCTGATCCTTCCTCTCTGTGCCTGCAGCTGCTGCCTCCTGGCCAGTCTCTGCCTGGACTCCCTTCTTCAGGGAGTCACCACGTATCCACGTATCCATTCCGTCACTCACTTGTTCAAAAACCTTCTACGTCTCTCTACTGACCAACACATCACTTAAACTCTTCAGTGTGGCTCTCAAGGATCCAACTCTTCAGCTCGTTCCTTATGCATGCACTCAGCAAATATTTATTTGGTAGTGACATTGCACTAGGCCCGAGGGACACATCAGTGAATAAAACAGACATATCCCTGGCCCCAGTGGAGCATGTAATCAAACGGGGAAGATGGGACACAAATATAAAGTGCAAGTTGTAGCAAGAGCTATGAACGCAAACAAGGGGCACAAGACAGAATCGTCGCCTGGGTGGGAAAGCCAGGAAAGGACTTGCGAAGGAGGAGGCCTGACGGATGAGGAGTCGCCCACACGGGGAGGGGAGGGTGTGCACTCCAGGCACGGCCCAGGGATGGGAAGGAGTTTGGGGTGTGAAAGGAGAAAAGAGCGGTGTGGGTGGGCCATGGGTAGTGAAAGGAAGAAGGCATGAGATGGAACTGAGGAGGTCAGGAGGGGCCAAATCATGCAGAGCCTTGTAGGCCAGCATAAGGACTTTGGGTTTTACTCTGGGTACAACAGGAAGCCATTGGAGCGCTTTAAGTAAAAGAATGGCATAGGGGCACCTGGATGGCCCGGTCAGTTGAGCATCTGACTTCACTCAGGCCATGATCTCGGATTCTGTGTCTCCCTCTCTTTGTCCCTCCCCTGTTCACACTCCGTGTCTCTCTCTCTCTGAAAAATAATAAACATTAAAAACATTTTTTAAAAAGAATGGCATAATCTAATTTAGGTCTGAAAGATGATTCTGGGGGAGCAAGGCACCTGGCTGGCTGTCGGTAGAGCATGTGACTCTTGATCTCAGGTTTGTGAGTTCAAGCCCTACATTGGGCACAGAGCCTACTTAAAAAATAATAATAACAACAATCAAAAAAGAAAGAAAGAAAGAAAGATGAGAGGCACCTGAATGGCTCAGTCAGTTAAGCGTCCAACTGCAGCTCAGGTCATGATCTCATAGCTCATGATTTCGAGCCCTGCATCAGGCTCTCTGCTGTCAGTGCAGAGTCTGGAGCCTGCTTCGGATTCTGTTTCTCCCTCTCTCTCTCCGCCCCTTCCCCACTCATGCTTTGTCTCTCTTCCTCTCTCAAAAATAAATAAAGATTAAAAAAAAAATAAAAGATGATTCCCAGGCATCTGGGTGGTTCAGTTGGTTGAGCTTCCGACTTTGACTCAGGTCATGATCTCACAGCTTGTGGGTTCGAGCCCTGCATCAGGCTGTCAGCGCAGAGCCTACTTTAGATCCTCTGTCCCCATACACTCACTCTCTCTCTCTCTCTCTAAAGAATAAATAAACATTTAAAAATTAATTATTTAATTATTTAATTAAAATAAAAAAGATGATTCTGGAAACCCTCAGAGAAGGGTGGCAAAGTGGAGGTATTTTTTATTTGTCCACTTCAGAACCTCACTAAGAATCACCAAACGAAACAACATGTAAAGGGAAGAAAAGACCATGTTTAATGAAACTTGTATAGCTGTAAGCCGCACATCCTGAAGGCACCTGCCAAGCGTTGTTATGTGTGAGTCTAAGCAAGGGCATTCCGTGACAGCATAAACATGCTCCCCGAGCCCTTGGATAGAACATGGCCAATGTCCCTTTGACGGAAGCAGTAACACTGAGAACAGGCTGAGGAGAGGCTTCCCTGGAGACCTCGTTTGACAGGATAGCAGGGAAGGGGTAGCTTAAGAAGAAACCATGCTGGCATGACAGTCCTACTGCTTTGTCACATGGCCTCCTGGTCAAGGATGAACCAGGGCGGGCAGAGCAGAACAAGAGGCAGAGAATGTCAGATCGCGTGCCACCAAGTGCTACTGGGACGCGACCCTATCTCCCAAATCTCCCTCTCTCCAAACACTGAGAGGACACATCTCCCTCCACACACCCTCAGGTACAGCAGAGCCACTGCACTCCCACCCACTCTACAGCACACCACCCTTCAGGCGGTAACTGGCTCCACTCAAACTAAATAATTACCCAAAAGGATCTTTCTATCTTTTAATATTTATTTATTTTTGAGAGAGAGAGAGAGAGAGAGCACAAGTCAGGGAGGGGCAGAGGGAGACACAGAATCTGAAACAGGTTCCAGGCTCCACAGAGGCCCATATGGGGCTCGAAACCACGAACCATGAGATTATGACCTGAGCCAAAGTCGAACACTCAATAGACTGAGCCACCCAGGCTCCCCAAGGATCTTTTTATTTTTTTTAACATTTTATTTTTAAGTAATCTCTACACCTAACACGGGGCTTAAACTGAGATCGAGAGTCACGTGCTCCACCTACTGAGCCAGCCAGGTGCCCCCGAAAGGATCATCTTCTTAAAAAATTCATGTAACGCAACATCCTTTCTAAAAATAAGTTTTAAAAAGAGATACAAAGCTTCAAAGAAAAGATTATATAGCAAAAGTAGGTGGAGAAGGGAGAATCAGAATTCCAGAGTGAAATAAAAGGGAAAGATCAGAACATTACATAGATAAAGACCATATTTTAAAGTAAACACAATGGAAAACAAAATCAGCATAATGAATAGGTTTAAGAAAATCAGGAAAGGGGACTGGAAAAACACAAGAATGAAAACGTCATTTTTGGATAGAAGGTGAGATGTGGCAAACTCAAAGTCCAACCAACATGGAACTGGTATTCCTAAAGAAGAGAACAAAGCAAATCAAAAAAGATAATCTAAAATAAACATTTGACTCTAGATCTAATGAGTACACCATATTCCAAGAGAAAAATGACCCTGAATTATCAAAACCAAGACATATACTAAAGTTATTGTGTTAAGAAAAAAGACTTAGACTTCCATTTCTATCTGGTTAAGATATGACAGTCATACTTGTTAAGTTCATAGCTAAGCTCACAAGAAAGTAAAGGCAACCCTCAGAGGCCCAACGCAAAGGAAGAATGAAAAACCAAGTACGCACGAACACATACCACAGCTGTCCTTGGGAAGGCATGGTTTCTGGTCTCAGGAAACAAAGAACTCCAGTTCTTAAGGATCAACTGAGAAGAGATAAGTCTTTTTATCTGCAAGTAACTGGGAATTGGAAAGTCCCCTACGTGAAGCAAAGACCCTCAGAAGACTACTCCCCTTTAGTGAAAAAATGGCCTGAAAGAAAAATCTCCCACCAGTAAAATGAGATTACAAGGAAGCTTGTATTTCTTTTTTTTTTCTTTTTTTTTTTTTAATTTTTTTTTCAACGTTTATTTATTTTTGGGACAGAGAGAGACAGAGCATGAATGGGGGAGGGGCAGAGAGAGAGGGAGACACAGAACCGGAAACAGGCTCCAGGCTCCGAGCCATCAGCCCAGAGCCCGACGAGGGGCTCGAACTTACGGACCGCGAGATCGTGACCTGGCTGAAGTCGGACGCTTAACCGACTGCGCCACCCAGGCGCCCCAGAAGCTTGTATTTCTTGATCTGGGTTTACATGGGAAAAAATGGTTTTCCTAGAGAAATGTTAACCATGGGCCTGCTTTCATGCAAATTTGGGATTTTAGTTTACAGGGCTGGAGTGGTCCAGAAAATCCCAAAGCAAGAAATTAACGTAAAAAGTGGTGTTAATGGGGCACCTGGGTGGCTCAGTCGGTTAAGTGTCAGACTTGGGCTCAGGTCATGATCTCTCAGTTGGTGAGTTGGTTGGTGAGTTGGAGCCCCACGTTGGGCTCTGTGGTGACAGCTCAGAGCCTGGAGCCTGCTTTGGATTCTGTGTCTCCCTCTCTCTCTGGCGCTCCCCTGTTCACACTCTGTCTCTCTCTCAAAAATAAATAAACATAAAAAAAAAAAAAAGGTGGTGTTAAACTAGTAATGGCCTTGGGGCACTTAGGAAAAGGAAGCAAACTGGACTTGAAGGCCCACATCTTTGAACCAGATTAACCAGATTCCCCCAGATAAAGCTGAGATAGAAATTTCAAAAATTACATAAAATGCGCAGTTCTGCAGGAAAATATATATACATGTGTGTGTGTGTGTGTGTGTGTGTGTATACACATAAGTTTATCAACACTAAGAGAGAAAAAACTCTGAAGACCTATAACCATAAAGAAATCGGTCAGTAGTATAAATCTACAGAACAAAGATAAAAATTAAAAATAAAACAGAGATGATTTTTAGGGGCAAGTTTATCAAATAATCAAGAGGAAAAAAACTTACACAAACTTACATTTCCAAAACAAAAAAGAGGAAATACTGCCCAACTTTATGTGGCAGGTATGAAGACAACTGCTAGTTGTCCTACTACCTGTTCTCCCCTTGCTTCCCACAGCAAGACACCCCTTACTTGGAAGTTCAAATGAGGCTGTGCTCTCCCGTAGCCCCTGACTGAGCTCTGGCCAAGAGAAGACAGGAGGTGTATGCAACTTCCGACTCATGCTGCTGCTTAGAAAAGAGATGAGCAACTTTGACCATACAAACTAGGAAGAGCTGAGCAGAACCACGAAACCAGCCCTAGACCACCAAGCCCCAGAGAGCACATGGCAAAGAAGTAAACTTCCCCTCCTTCAAGCCACTGACACTCTTGGTGTCTGTTATACAGCCAAATCTGCGTACTAGATACCAGACACCAGAAATGTCCCGTATAAGAAAGGAAGATTGGGGGCGCCTGGGTGGCTTGGTCAGTTAAGCGTCCGACTTCAGCTCAGGTCATGATCTCACGGTCCGTGAGTTCGAGCCCCACGTTGGGCTCTGTGCTGACAGCTCAGAGCCTGGGGCCTGTTTCGGATTCTGTGTCTCCCTCTCTCTCTGACCCTCCCCCGTTCATGCTCTGTCTCTCTCTGTCTCGAAAATAAATAAATGTTGAAAAAAAATTAAAAAATAAATAAACGCTAAAAAAAAAAATTTAAAAGAAAGGAAGATTGGAAGGCCATCTCAATTATGCTTAAAGATGAAAAATCGGATGTCAGCAAATGGAATCTGGCATTAAACATCATGGGGTTCCTGGATGGCTCAGTCAGTTGAGCATCCAACTCTTGATTTCAGCTCAGGTCATGATCTCGTGGTTTGTGGGTTTGAACCCCACATCGGGCTCTGTGCTGACAGCACGGAGCCTGCTTGGGATTCTCTGCCTCCCTCTCTCTCTCTGCCCCTCCCCTGCTCTCTGTCTCTCAAAATAAATAAATAAACTTAAAAAAAAATGCATGATGACTAAGTTTATGTCATGAATGCGGGGATGGTTTTAACATTAGAAAACATATTGGAGCGCCTTGGGTGGCTCAGCTGGTTGAGCGTCTGACTTCGGCTCAGGGCATGATCTCGCGGTTCATGAGTTTGAGCCCCAAGTCAGGCTCTGTGCTGATGGCTGAGAGCCTGGAGCCTGCTTCAGATTCTGTCTTCCTTCTCTCTGCCCCTCCCCCACTCGCACTCTGTCTCTCTCTGTCTCAAAAATAAACATTAAAAAAAAAAAAACAGTCTGAGAGAAGGCACTCAAATGAGAAGAGAAATAAACCCAAGAGAAACAAATCAGGATGATGCCTGAGATACGTGGAGTCAAATTGGCTAAACTGATTATCTGAAAGGCCAAACGGGGAGGGAAAGGGAGCGAGAAGAGTGATTGGTTAGAGAACAGAGGCTCCTGGGGGCGGATGGCATTTGCATCTGGACTCTGGCAATAGATGAGCTAGAGCCAAGGGGCCTTGGCACAGGATGTCATCATCAGCCTGAGGAACAGCACTTGAAGGATAAGAGAGCTGGCCTTTGGCTTGGGGACTTACACAAAAGCAGAATTAACTGAATATTAGGAGCTGTCAAGACAACGAGACAGGAGGGAGGAAAGCGTGAGACTGAGGGTATGGAAGTAATTTTCCTGCTAAGGGAAGTATCATCAAAGGAAAGACACACTTGGAAATTATTCAAAGTAACACAGAGTTAAATTAAAACAACTGCAACATTTTTAAAATACAGAATGTGGGGCACAGGGGTGACTCAGTCCATTGAGTGCCCGACTTTGGCTCAGGTCATGATGTAGCGGATCCTCAGTTCGAGTCCCGCACTGGGCTCGCTGCAGCCAGCCTGTCAACACAAAGCCCACTTGGGATCCTCTGTCCCCTTCTTTCTGCCCCTCCCCCACTTGAGCTTTCCCCAAAATAAATAAATATATATTTGTTTAATGTTTAAAATAAGGGGCACGAGGGGCGCCTGGGTGGCGCAGTCGGTTAAGCGTCCGACTTCAGCCAGGTCACGATCTCGCGGTCCGTGAGTTCGAGCCCCACGTCAGGCTCTGGGCTGATGGCTCAGAGCCTGGAGCCTGTTTCCGATTCTGTGTCTCCCTCTCTCTCTGCCCCTCCCCCGTTCATGCTCTGTCTCTCTCTGTCCCAAAAATAAATAAACGTTGAAAAAAAAAAAATAAGGGGCACGTGGGTGGCTCAGTCAGTTAAATGTCCGGCTCTCGATGTCGGCTCAGGTCTAGATCTCAGGATTGTGAGTTCAAGCCCCACCTTAGGCCCCATGCTCAGCATGGAGCCTACTTAAAAATCATAAAATAAGGTAGGCGCCTGGGTGGCCCAGTCGGTTAAGCATCCGACTTCAGTTCAGGTCATGATCCCATAGTTCGTGGGGTTCGAGCCCCACGTCGGGTCTGTGCAGACAGCTCAGGGCCTGGAGCCTGTTTCAGATTCTGTGTGTCTGCCCCTCCCTGCTCATGCTCTGTCTCTGTCTCTCTCTCAAAAATAAACAAACATAAAAGTAAAATTGAACTAAAACTTACAAAATATTTAAAATAAAAGAATAAGAGAAAATATACCAGGCAAATATGAAGCATAAGAAATACCAGGAAGTAACCTTGATATTTGACAGTGGGGATTCCAAGATGGAAAAAATGAACGTTTCCGCCCGTGGGTGCCGCCAAGCAAGCACACCACGGCCTCCCCTCCCGCCGCCCTGCCTAAGCCGGAGTCTGCGAAAGAGAGAGCCGGAGCCGCTGCGGCGAGCCCGCAACCGGAGGTCTGAGCCGCGGAACAGCGGCCGAGCGTGTGAGGAGCCGCGGGGAGCACTCACGGACCGCGTGGGGCGAGAGAGCCCGACCCCGAGCGCTCCCGAGGCTTTGGGCTCCTCACCCCCCTGTGGAGGAGGTGGGCGCAGCCACGAGCGCAGGGCCACGCAAGGTGGACGGAACGGTGGTGGCAGCGAGGAGAGCTGTCTCGAGAGAAGATTCTCAAAGACCGTGCCCACGTGACGGTGAGAAAGATTTTTATCAGAGGCGTTAAAGAAGACACTAAAGAACATCATCCGGGAGATTATTATGTTTTAAGTTTATGTATTTAGGGGCGCCTGGGTGGCTCAGTCGGTTAAGTGGCCGACTTCGGCTCAGGTCACGGTCTCGCGGTCCGTGAGTTCAAGCCCCGTGTCAGGCTCTGTGCTGACAGCTCAGAGCCTGGAGCCTGTTTCAGATTCTGTGTCTCCCTCTCTCTGACCCTCCCCCATTCATGCTCTGTCTCTCTCTGTCTCAAAAATAAATAAACGTTTAAAAAATAAATAAAAATTTTTTAAAATTTTTTAAAAAGTTTATGTATTTATTTATTTTTTTTTACATATTTATTTTTGAGAGAGAGAGAGAGAGAGAGAGAGAGAGCAAGCAGGGGAGGGGCAGAGAGAGAATCCAAAGCAGGCTCCTCACGCCCGATTTGGGGCTTGAACTCACGACGGGTGAAATCACAACCTGAGCCAAAATCAAGAGTCGGACACTCAACCGACTGAGCATCCCGGGCGCCCCTCTTCGAGGTTATTTTGAACAGTATGAGAAAATTAAAGTGATTGAAATCATGACTGACTGAGGCAGCGGCAAAAAAAGAGAGAGAGAGAGAGAGAGAGAGAGAGAGAGAGGCTTTGCTTCTGTAATGTTTGATGACCATGACTGTAGACAAGATTGTCATTCAGAAACACCATGCTGTGAGTGGCCACAGCTGTGAAGTGAGGAGAGCCCCATCTAAGCAGAAGATGGCTGGTGCTTCCTCCAACCAAGGAGGGCCAAGTGGTTCTGGAAACTTCTGTAGGTGAGGTGGCTTCGGTGGCAGTCGAGGTGGTGGTGGATATGGTGGCAGTGGGGACGGCTATAGCAGATTTGGTAATGACAGAAGCAACTTTGGAGGTGGTGGAAGCTATAATGATTTTGACAGTTACAAAATCAATCTTCAAATTTTGGACCCATAAAAGAAATTTTGGGGGCAGAAGCTCTGGCCCCCGTCACGGTGGAGGCCAGTACTTTGCCAGACCACGAAACCAAGGTGGCTGTGGCAGTTCCAGCAGCGGCAGTAGCTGTGGCAGGGGCAGAAGGTTTTAATGGCTGGCAGGAAACAGAGCTTAGCAGGAGAGGAGACCAGAGATGTGACAGGGGAGCTGCAGGTTACAACAGATCTGTGGACTCAGCCGAGCACAGTGGTGGCAGGACCCGGCTGCTACGGAGAAGACGTTTTAGACAATACTCGTGTGTACGGGCAAAAAACTCCAGGACTGCATTGGGGACTAATTGTAAAACAGGTTCTTTTAGTTTCTGTTCTAGAAAGCGGAAAGCACTCCAACAAAGAGTTTTAGTACAGATTTTTTTGTGTACCCACGCTGCTGATTGCTAAATGTAATAGTCTGATCATGACGCTGAATAAATGTGTCTTCAAAAAAGAAAAAAAGTTGAAAAAAATGAGACAAAGAGAAACATAATATAGGAAAATACAAATGTCATAAATATAAAAGCACCAATAATATAGCCTCAAAAAATAAAAAACAACAATGAACAAACCTTTTGGAAGAAATAAATAGATAAATTATGGTTAGAGATTTTAACTTACTCTTCTCAGAAACTGATTGATCAAGGAGATAAAAATAAGCAGCGATATAAAATAGCTGAATAATCTTATTGATAAATTCGAGTTATTGGAAAATATAGACTTCTTCACCTGACAAAGAGAAAATACACATTCTTTTCTGACACATGTAGCTCATGTAATATTGAATATGTTCTAGAACACAAAAGAAACCTCAATAAATTCCAAAGAATCATTATTATATGGATTATAATTATAATTATGCTTTCTTGCTCTTATAAAAATTTCTAATTAATAGATAATAAATAATTTTAAAAGAAAGGGAAAAAACTGAAACAGTCCTAATGTCTATCAACAGGTGTATATATAAATAAATTACAGCACATTCAAACATTGAAATATAATGCGATAGTGAAAATGAGTGAATTCCATCAATATGGATAAATCTCTTAATTTCAGCAAAAAATAATTTTCAGGGGCGTCTGGCTGGCTCAGCCAGCAGAGCATGCAACTCTTGAACTTGGGGTTGTCAGTTTGAACCCCTCATTGGGTGTGGAGCCTACATAAGAGAAAACAAAAAAGAAAAGAAAAAAGAATTTACAGAAGTTGTACATTATAATATCATGTAAAGTGCAAAAACATACAATACTAAATAATATATGGCTTAGAAATATGTAAGCATATTATGATCAGAATGATCAAATTTATATGATCAAAATTATTTTTTTGCAAATTGAGGGAATCATAAACCCACAATTCAAGATGGTGGCTATGGCCATCGAGGGGCCAGGCAATATAAGGCCTCACATGGAAGCTTTAATTAGATCTGTAAGTTTTGTTTTATTTTAAGTGATCTAAAGCAAATATTTTTAATTTTTTTAATGTTTATTTATTTTTGAGAGAGAGAGTGAGCAGGGGAGGGACAGAGAGAGGGAGACACGTAATCCAAAGCAGTAAAGCAAATATTTTTTAAATGGTCAAATTCAGTAAAGCTTATAGTTAGATATTGTGCTATTTTCTACTTTTCCATACACTTGAAATATTTCATCATTAAAATAGTAGGAAAAGGAAAAGAAAAGAAAAGAAAAGAAAAGAAAAGAAAAGAAAAGAAAAGAAAAGAAGAGAGAGCATCCATTAAGAAAAAGCAAGCCGCAGATAAGGTATGAAAACCGTGTTAGACCATCCTAAGGGCAGCAGAAGGTGGAGCTCAGAGAGAATGTGTGGCCCCAGGCGTCCTTGAAGGCTGAAAGGACTCAGGGAATCCAGAAGCCAAGAGCCCTTTGAAATCCCACAAACAAATGAATGAATAAGCCGGCTGAAAGATCCGGTCTGTGAGCACTGGATTCTTAGAACCAAGACTAACGTTGCCTTGGAGATCATGGTTACAAAACAGAATATAAATACCAGAAACGTCGACATTTTAAAATTAACTGATAGAACTATCAGAAATTGGTAGATTGGGGCAGGGAGAAGGGAAGCGTGAATGTACTATTTTCCTCATCTTTGCAGCAGAGTCCAAAGATGTCGTCTAAAATGAAAATGTGATTAGGAGTTGTTATGTTTTTAATTTAAAAAAAATTGTTAATGTTTATTTTTGAGAGAGAGAGAGAGAGAGAGAGAGAGACAGAGCGTGAGCAGGGGAGGGGCAGAGAGAGAGAGGGAGACACAGAATCCGAAAGAGGCTCCAGGCTCTGAGCTGTCAGCACAGAGCCCAACATGGGGCTTGAACCCACAAACCGCAAGATCATGACCTGAGCCAAAGTCAGATGCTTAGACGACTGAGCCACCCAGGTGCCCCAGGAGTTGTGTTGTAATCTCTAGAATCTTTTACAAATTGATGTTTCTCATGATGAAAAACATTTATCTGAAGTTCAGTATTTTGTTCCTTCTCGGTCTGACATTTTCCTCTTTTGTTATCTGCAAGTAAAACTTAAATTATACTTTTTATTATAAATAACATGTATTATGGTCCATTTTTGTGACTTTTTCTTGCAGTCCATCTCTCAGTCCTTCTAGCTGTCTATACCGCAAGAGATACACGTGGTGTTCATCCAACGTTAGTGCTTATTTCTGGGTGGTTGGGATAGCGATTACTTTGTTGCATCAAGTATTTCAACACTTTGCTTAATTTTGTGTTATTGCTGCTACTGCTGAGTGGGGAAAGGGTTAACGCTAGGCCGGGTTGGGGGGGGGGGGTGCGGCAGGCTGCAGGGGCAAGAGGGAAGCTGAAGAAGTGGTGGGGGGTTGGGGAAAAAAAGGATAAACGTTACTCCAGACCCGCCTGAGCCAGGTGCGTGCCTCGAGTCTCACAAACTTTCCGATAAGGTCCCAATAGAAAGTTAGGGACAGAAATCCTCAGCGGCTCCCCAGTTGGGGCCCCTGTCACTCTTGAGAGCTTCATACTTTCCCTCAGTAAACTCATTTTGCTCACTCTCTGCTGTCGGGGAGATCTGTTCTTCAACTCCGGGAAACAAGGACCAGCGTCTCTCCCACCTCCTGCAAGGGAAGTGGGTCGGGGACGTTCTAAAAAACAAGCAGAGGGGCACCTGGGGGGGTGCAGTCAAGCATCTGACTCCGATTTCGGCTCAGGTCACGATCTCACCACCCGGAGATGGAGCCCGAAGTGAGGCCTGCTTGGGATCCTTCCTCTCTCTCTCTCTCTCTCTCTCTCTCTCCCTCCCTCCCTCAAAATAAATACATAAACTTAAAAAAAAAGAAGCAGAAAAGATGAGCTGAGCAGTTGTTTCTAAGGAGAGGTTGAGGGTTCTGTGCTGACAGCTGGGAGCCTGGCACCTGCTTCGGATTCTGTGTCTCCCTCTCCCTCTGCCCCTCCCCTGCTCACGCTCTGTCTCTGTCTCTGTCTCTCAAAAATAAATCAACATTTAAAAATTTTTTTAATTAAAAAAAAGAAGAAGTTGAAGCAGGACAAGCAGGAAGGAGACTGCCCATGCAGGGTGGGGGACACAGGGCCTCAAATGATGGGAAGAGCATTAGAGAGGGAAAGAAGTGGGACATATGAGACTGAGTTTTGAGGCAGAACGCTAGAACTCACGGGTGAATTGGATGTGGGGAGGGAGGGGAAGGAGGAGCGCGGGAAGACATCGACTGGACTCTGAGACCCAGTGGCTGGTGGGGGAGGAGTTGGAGGGAAAACCAGGAGGCTGGTTTGGGACTGGCGTGTGGACATCCACGTGGACACTCATCGCCTCAGCAGGGACTGCACCCTTTCCGTGCGAGGCACGGAGGCCACCCCAGGAGACATGACCGGCAAGGTGCCCTCCCTCCTGGAGCTCACCTTGTGGGGGTGAGAAGCCACGAACAATGAGTGAAGCACACAGTACTCCGGAAGTTAAAGTGCAATGTGGACAAATAAAGCCGGAAGGAGGAAGCACCTGCACAGAGGTTCAGTTTTAAGGACAGTGGCCACGGAAGGCTCCACGGGAACAGCCACATTAAGCAAAGGCCTCAAGTAGAAGAGACGGGTCCCAGGGGAGAATGTGGGGAAGAGTGAGGGGAACGGGGAGCCACTGGCAGAGGAAGGACGCGATCTGATTTACATTTGGAAAGAATCGCGCTGGACACCTGGGTGGCTCAGACTTCAGCTCAGGTCAGGATCTCGCATAGGCTCGAGCCCCGCATGGGGCTCTGTGCTGACAGCTCAGAGCCTGGAGCCTGTTCGCATTCTGTCTCTCTCTCTCTCTCTCTCTCTCAAAAATAAGCATAAAAAAAAGAGGAAAGCATCACTCTGGCTGCTGTATGGGTATATGAGTACGTAACACAGGCGTCGCCCCCGTCTGTGGGGAGTGTTTCAAGATGCCCGTGGCAAGGCCGGAACCCGAAACTGCTGGTAGCACCCAACACTACACGCTGTTTGTTCGTATATGTGCATAACCCGTGATAAAGTCTAGGTCACGCATCAGGTTCGTGAGAGATGAACGGGGTGAGCTGAGGAGGTGGATGGCGTGTGGACTCGGGACCCGCCGTGAGGCTGCCCTGACCTCTGACCTCACACCTTCTGAGCACCGGTTGCTGGCAGGTAACTGACAGCGGGGAGAGCAAAGCCACAGATAAGAACTGCTGTATACGTCCCCCTACAGGCGCAGGCGGCGGGGACCCTGGGGGCTCAGTAGGTTAAGTGTCCAACTTTGGCTTAAGTCATGACCTCACAGGTCGCGGGCTCTGGCCCCGCGTGGGGCTCGCTGCTTCAGATCCTCTGCCTCTCTCTCTGCACCTCCCCCGCTCGTGCGCGCTCGTTCTCTCTCTCTCTCTCTTTCTCTCTCTCTGAAAAATAAATAAATAAATACTTTTTTGAAAAATGAAATAAAGGGGCAGGGGAGAGGCTGGGAAATAATTAGAAAACTATTTCAGAAATCCGAGTGAGGGACGGGGGATCTACAATGGATGTGGCTGCAGTGGAGGGGGAGAGACGTGAATGGCGCCGGATGCATTTTGAAGGTAGAACTAGCAGGATACCAAGACAGACTAGATGCGGGATGTGACGTGTAGAGGGGAACCCAGGACACTCCGCACTTCTGTCCCGAGAAGTGGGAGGCGCAGGGCAGGGCACAGGGAGGCCCGCAGGAGTGCGCGCTCGGACATCTGAAGCTCGAGCTGCCCTTCAGACAGGACCCGTTCTCTTCTCGCTCCGGCTCTAACCCTTGACAAGCTCATGGGCACCCAGCACCTCACAGGACTCACCAGCCCTCTGTGTTTAGGCTTCTTTACACACCGGATGGTTTCCTGCTTGCTTGCTGACGCTGTCTCTCCAGGGAGACTACAGGCTCCGCATGGGCAGAGACAGAGGAGTGCCTGGCGTGCAGGGAGCACCCAGTAAGTCCGCGTTGACCTCACGAATGAGTCTCCACGGTCACCACCCTCGTCCCGGGGACAAGTGTAGTTGAGAGCAACAGCGTGGAATCAGAATGCCTGGGTGCCACCACTTACTGCTCTAGGGTCTCTGGCAAGCCGTGCAGTTCCTCTGAGCCTTGGTTTCCTCGTCTACAAAATAGAGAAAGCAGAAGCACTCGCTGCGTTGGGCTGTGGGGATTAGGGAGTTAATACATGCAAAATACTCGGAACAGCACCTGGTGCAGAATAAGTAGTTGGTAAAAATTAGCTATTGTTTGTCAAAAATCACCGCCTCACTGGTGTCCCTGCATCCACCCTGCCCTTCTCCCTTAATCTCTTCCATATTGCAGACTGAGATTATTCAAAATGCAGCTCTGATCACATCACGTGCTCAAGTGCACAGACACGCGTACTCACATCACTGAAAAAAGCATTCAGTGGCTACCGATCGTTAACGTGCTCCCTAAGTCCTGTGCACATCTCCAGCCTTGCCTTGCATCTCTGTCCATTTTGCACACTTTCCCTCAGAAACTCAGCTCATCACGCTCCTTCCTGCCACAGGGCCTTTGCATGTGACAGTCCCTCTGGGAAGCCCGTCTCCCCTCAGTTCTGCCCTTTGTCTGTCCTGCTCATCTTGCACATCTCAGCTCAAGCATGGCTTCCACAGGGTGCTCCCCACTCCCAGGCTGTCATGTTTCTTTGTTAAAAATTACCACAAGCGTGATCCTCCCGAAGTTACCCACACTTGTAATTATCCATTTGTTTGTGTGATCATGTGGTTATTTGCTGTCCTCCCCTCTAAACTGAAAGCCTGTAAAATCAGGAAACACCTCTGTTCCTACTGTCTCTGTTGCATGTCTACGATGTCCGCCGCATACAAGATACTGTATTCCGAATGAATGAATGAATGAATGAATGGGTCTGCAGCAGAAGTGACCACAGCCAACATACAGGGGCACTCTTGGCCCTTCATAATTACTGGGGCCAAGACGCCGACAAGAGTGTCTGCCCTTTGGGTGGTCCCCACAGAAGTTAGTAAAAGATGGGGTCTCTGGTGACCAGCGGTGTGAGTATGCGTGTGTGTGCACCTGTGCACGTGATCAGAGCTGCATTTTGGACGATCTCAGTCTGCAGTACGGAAGAGGTTAAGAGAGAAGGGCAGGTGGATGCAGCCACAAGTCTGCCAGTAACCAGAAGCGTGTCCTGCCTAAGTCGTGTCCCTTAGTTGAGCCTTCGTGTCTTCACCTGTTAAACCTGGATCCACAGGGTTGTCAGGAGGACCCAATGAGCCTCAGATAAGAAAGTGTTTTTTAAAACTCTTAACATTGGGGCGCCTGGGTGCCTCAGTCGGTTAAACATCTGACTCTTGATTTCAGCTCAGGTCACGATCTCATGGTTTGTGGGATTGAGCCCTGATTCTTCCTGTCTCTCTGCCCCCCCAACTCTCAAAACAAGTAAACTTAAAAAATAAAATAAAATAAAAACTTTTAACATTAAACAAGATGAAAAAATGTTTCATTTTTCAAAGGAACTTTGCCAGGAATATGAATGAAAAGAAAAACCAAATGCACAAGGAGGTACAAAAGTTGACATCGGTCAGCTCCTTGCCCTAATGTGACAAGATAATCCAGGATCTCACCTACAGGTGGATTTGAGGGGCACAATTTATTGGGCACCCACCACCTCAGTGTCAAGTGGTTTAGACGCAAGACCCGGCCACTGTGAGACCCCAGACAGAGGGACCCATCTCAGCCCAACTCTGGGACTCCCAAAGAAACCTGCTTCTGTCCCCACACTCCCTGGGGCTGGGGGGGCCTCCAGCTGGGCTGTCTGGTCCTGCAGAGGCTGCTCCTGCCCTCTGGGGCGTCTCTGGCCCCCACCAAACCTCAGCACCCACCTTAGAGTCAGGACTCAGGCTCAGACCCCTAGACCCGGGGTCACACACGTGGTGCTTGTTTTCACGTGTCCTAAAGTCTCAGGGAGTGGTTTCCAGACACTGGTCAGGGGCAGTGAAGGGAGCATAACCCCTTCTCTCAAAGAAGCGAGAGTGGGTCCTGAGGAACAGGGCTGGGATTGGCCCCCAGCCCCCAGCTCTCTCTGGCGTCTGACCTGGAGGTGACACTTGCATTCCTCCCCTTGGAAGGAAGGATGGAAATGTCGAGTGGGTGGGAGGGGATGGGCACAGGTAGAAAGCGAGGCAGGAAGGGCCACTGTATTCTAAGCTGCCTCGGGATTTTCACGACACCCCACACCTGGGACTTCCACCAACCTCATTCCTGCTCTACCCAGAGGCTCTCTGCCCCCTTTCCCCCCACAGGGTCTGCCCCTCTCTTGCCTCCATCCCAGCTCGCTCAGGTCTCCTCCCGAGCACCCCACACCCGACCTCAAGTGCGTGGCCGCTCCCTGAAGCAGCGGTCTGTGGTCACAGGCTTCTCTTCTGTGCTCCCTGAGGGAACTTGGAAAACAGCTGTGTGCTGTCTTGTGTGTGTTTTAAGCGGACAGCTGAGATGTTTTGTCATCAGTTTCAATCATTACAGAGGGTATACTTTCTGAAAAGTTTTAGATGTTGTGACATTTTAAAATAAAACCGCTAAGACTGTTAAATGTGTGTTCAATGAAATCTAAACAGCATACTGGTTTGATACCCTCCATTGGCTCTCGATACACACATAGTAGAACTAGACAGAAGATCAGTAAGGAGACACACACACTTGGACAGCGCCATCTACCACTGGGCCCACCAGACTCACACAGAACACCCCACACACAGCAGCAGGACAAACACACACGTAGAACGTTCTTCAGGGCAGATCACACGTCAGGCCACAAAACAATTAAGGAGATCGGAATCATACCAAATGTCTTTTCCAATGACAAAGGAGTAAAACGAGAAATCAATAGCAGTAGGAAAACCAGACAATTCACAAATGTATAGAAATTGAATGACCAACGATCCAAAGAAGAAATCACAAAGGGACTTAGAAAAGACCTCAAGACGAATAAAAATGAAAACACAGAGAGGGGCGCCTGGGTGGCTCAGTCAGTTGAGAGTCCAACTTTGGCTCAGGTCACGGTCTCACAGTTTGTGAGTTCAAGCCCCGCGTCGGGCTCCGTGCTGACAGCTCAGAGCCCGGAGCCTGTTTCAGATTCTGTGTCTCCCTCTCTCTCTCTGCCCCTCCCCCGCTCACACTCTGTCTCTTTCTGTCTCTCAAAAATAAATAAATATAAAAAAAGAAATTTTTTTTTAAAGGTCAACAAAATTGGCAAATCCTTATCTATATTAACTAAGAGAAAAAAGAAGGCTCAAATTGCTAAAATCAGAAATGAGACAGGAGACATGACCACTAATGCCAAACAGGACATAAGGGATCGTAAGATACTACCATGAACAGTTACACACCAACGAATTGGACAACCCAGAAGAAATGGATAAATTCCTAGAAACACCTACCTAGAAACCTACCAAGACTGAATCATGAAGAAATAGAAAATCTAAACAGACCTATAACTTGTAAGGAATCGGTAATCAAAAACCTCCCAACAAAGAAAGACCCGGGACCAGATAGCTTCACTGGAGAATTCAACCAAACATTTATTTTTATTTTTTTATTTATTTTTTAACGTTTACTCATTTTTGAGAGACATAGAAAGACAGAGCATGAGCATGGAAGGACCAGAGAGAGGGAGACACAGAATCTGAAACAAGCTCCAGGCTCTGAGCTGTCAGCGCAGAGCCCGACGCGGGGCTTGAACTCACGGACCGCGAGATCGTGACCTGAGCCGAAGTTGGACGCTTAACCGACTGAGACAACCAGGTGCCCCTCTACCAAACATTTAAAGAAAATTAATGCCCGGGGCGCCTGGGTGGCTCAGTCGGTTAAGCGGCCAACTTCGGCTCAGGTCACGATCTCGCGGTCCGTGAGTTCAAGCCCCGCGTCGGGCTCTGCGCTGACAGCTCAGAGCCTGGAGCTTGTTTCAGATTCTATGTCTCCCTCTCTCTGACCCTCCCCTGTTCATGCTCTGTCTCTCACTGTCTCAAAAATAAATAAAACATTAAAAAAAAAATAAAGAAAATTAATGCCAATCCTTTCCAAACTCCTCCAAAAAATTGAAGAGGAAAAAACACTTCCAAACTCATTTTATAAGGCTAGAATTACCCTGATACCAAACTAAGACAAAGACACTACAAGAAAAGTACATATCGATATCCCTGACGAATATTAACACAAAAATCCTCAACAAAATACTAGCAAATTAAATTCAACAGCACATTAAAAGACTCGTACACCATGACCAATTGGGATTTATCCCTGGGACTCAAGGATAGTTCAACACACAAAAATCAATGAATATAATACACCACATTAACAGAATGAAAGAAAAAAACACATGATCATCACAATCACAGAAAAAAAATTGGACAAAATTCAACACTTTTTCATGATAAATACTCAATAAACGAGAAAAAGAAGGAACGTACCTCAACATAGTAAAGGCCATACATGAAAACACAGCTAACATCACACTCAACAGTGAAAAAACTGAGAGCTTTTCCTCTAAGATCAGGAACAGTGCAAGGACACATCCCTCACCACTTTGTTTCAACAAAGCACTGGAAGTCCTGGCTGCAGCAATTAGGCAATGAAAGGAAATAAAAGACGTCCAAATGGGAAAGGAAGAAGTAGAGTCACCTCTGTTTCCAGACGTGATCTTATGTGTGCAAAACCCTAAAGACACTGTTAGAACTAACACACTCAACAAAGTTGCAGGGACAGAATCAACACTCAAAACTCAGTTGTGTTTCTACACGCCAGCAGTGAAAAGTCCAGAAAAGGAAATTAAGAAAATAATCTCATTTACAGCATCATCAAAAAGAATAATAAACTTAGAAATTAACCAAGCAGGCAAAAGACTTGTACACTGAAAACTACAAAACAGTACTGAAACACAGAAGAGACAAATAAGTGAAAAGAAGCCCTGTGCTCACGGATTGGAAGACTTAATATCATTAAAATATCTACCTCACCCAAAGTGATCTACAGATTCAATACAATCCCTATCAAAATCCTAAAGGTGTGGGGTTTTTTGCACAAATAGAAAAAAACTATCCTAAAGTTCATATGGAATCTCAAAGGACCCAGGTAGCATTAAAAACCTGGAGAAAGAGGAACAAGCCTGGAGGCCTCACACACCCTGATTTCAAAATATGTTACAAAGCTACAGTAATCAAAACAGTGTGGAACTGGCATAAAGACAGACATATAGACCAATGGAGCAGAATTAAGGGCCCAGAAATAAAGCCTCGCTTATTTGGTTGCATGATTTTCAACAAGGGTGCCAAGAGTACGCAAGGGGGAAGGGCAGTGTCTTTGCCAAACGGTGCTGGGAAAACTGGACACCCACACACAAAAAGAATGAAGCGGGACCCAGACCTCACACACACACAAAAATTAATTCAAAATGGATTCAAAACCTAAACATAAGACCTGAAACCATAAAACTCCTAGAAGAGAACACAAGGGGAAATTCTCATGATATTGTAAGGGGCAATGACTTCTTGGATATGACACCAAAAGCAGGTAACAAAAGCAAAAATAGACAAATGGGATTACATCAAACGTTAAAACTTCTGCAGGGCAGAGGAAACCACAGGGTGAAAAGGTAGCCTACAAGAGGTGAGAAATATTTGTAAACCATACATTGGACAAAAGTTAGTAGCAAGAATATACAAGGGGGCACCCGGCTGGCTCAGTCGGTAGAGTGTGCCACGACACTCGATCTTGGGGTTGTGAGTTCAAGCCCCACGCTGGATGCAGAAATTACTTAATTTTTTTTTTTAATTTAGACAATAAAATAAGAAAATAAAATCTTTTTTAAAAAGAATGCATAGGGGCGCCTGGGTGGCTCAGTCGGTTAAGCGTCCGACTTCAGCTCAGGTCACGATCTCACGGTCTGTGAGTTCGAGCCCCGCGTCGGGCTCTGGGCTGATGGCTCAGAGCCTGGAGCCTGCTTCTGATTCTGTGTTTCCCTCTCTCTCTGCCCCTCCCCTGTTCAGGCTCTGTCTCTCTCTGTCTCAAAAATAAATAAACGTTAAAAAAAATTTTTTTTAATAAAAAAAATAAAAAGAAAAAGAATGCATAAAGAACTGCTACAGCTCAATATTAACAACAACAAAACACAAATGACCCAGTTTAAAATCAAAACCCTAGGCACTGTTTAATGGGAATGTAAAATGATTGCAGCCACTACAGAAACCAGCTCCTCAAAAATAGAAAATGGAGCTACCTGCAATCCACTTCTAGGTACACACCCAAAAGAACTGGAAATAGAATCTTGAAGAGCTGTTAGTGCTCCCAAGATGTAGAAGCAAACCAAATGTCCATCGCCAGAGGAACGATGAAGAAAATGTGGCAGATTAGAATAGAACATCGTCCAGCCGTTAAAAAGGAGACGCTGTCTTGCGCAACAACAGAGATAAACCATGAGGACATTACAATAAGTGACACAAGCTGATCATACAAGGACAAATATGGCATGATTCCACGTATCTGAGGCACCTGAAGTACCCAAACGCATAGAAACAGAAAGCGGAAGGGTGGTTGCCAGGGGCTGAGGGGTTTGTTGCTGGGGGGGTAGCGAGTTTCAGTCCTGCGAGATGAACGAGGTCTCGAGACACGCTGTGCAACAACGTGCAGGTGGCAACACTGTGAGGTACATCCGGTTGTTGAGGGTAAAATTATACCACGTGATTTCACCACAATAAAGTGTAGGGGCGCCTGGGTGGCGCAGTCGGTTAAGCGTCCGACTTCAGCCAGGTCACGATCTCGCGGTCTGTGAGTTCGAGCCCCGCGTCAGGCTCTGGGCTGATGGCTCAGAGCCTGGAGCCTGTTTCCGATTCTGTGTCTCCCTCTCTCTCTGCCCCTCCCCCGTTCATGCTGTCTCTCTCTGTCCCAAAAATAAATAAACGTTGAAAAAAAATTTAAAAAAAAAAAGTGTATATTAGAAGGCACCCCAAAGAAGTGTGAGCAAGTTGTCCCCTGTTTAGTCTGGGCGGCACAGCGACCCTCAGGAGGGGACTCTGGGCGGCACAGCGACCCTCAGGACAGGGGACGCCTTCCGCTTTTAACTGGGGGGGGGGGGGGTCACTGCGAAGGGAGGTGAGGACACAGACTGCTCACCACCTTGACCACAGGCCTGTCCTGAAGCAGATTACCTTACAAACCTGAGGATCTATAAATGCAGTTCAATGAAACTGCCTGTGCATCTTTTGAAAACAAATCTGAAACTGTGGAGTGCCCCGTCCGAGGCTGGAATCGAGCCCACAGACGGGGCTCCTGCTTGCCTCCGGCCTTCCCAAGGGGACAGGTGCTGTGTCTCCACAGCAGGGGCTCCCTCAGGGCAAGAACAGGGAGAAGCCAGCACTGTCCCCTCCAGCAGCAACAGGCTGCCACTGCCCTTCGGCCTCGCAGTCCAGCTCCGGCCTCACCCAGCCCTCTTTCCTCCACGCCTGCTTCCCCATCCCACAGACTTCTCCGGGTGTTAGGTGAGCTGCTGACGGCGGCTCAGGACCCCGGCACTGCTCACGACGCCAGGCCGAAGACTCACGGCCTCTCTCTCGTGGAAATGCAAAGAGGCCTAACGGGACCCACTGTGCGCCTGGAAGTGGAGTCTGAGTCTGGGTCGTGGGGATGAGGGCCCAGAGACGGTGACGCACGCATGGCCTCTGGCCCGTCACGGAGGGAGAGGGAGGCTGCTGCTGGCCCAGGGCTGCCGGCCGCGGCTGGCGGGGGGGGGGGGGGGGGGGGGGGGGCAGGCACTGGGGTTTCTTTCTTTCTCTCTGCCCTTGGGGTCTCTTGAGGTGAGATTCCCCCTTACCTCCGGGTCCCAGGGCAAAGACCACCAAGGAATGAGGAGGTTCCACGGAATGGAAAGGTTTCAATGAGTGTCACAAAGGGACTGGGTGAGGGGGTACAAACTCCAAATCCAGCCTTTATTGCCACCGCATCAGTGGTGAGCAGGAGCGGGGGTGGGGGCAGCCCTGCTCGACTGTTCCCTGACCCACAGTCCCTGGAAATCTTCTGTCCCCAGCACACAGGCTGAGAGAAAGAGGAGAGGCCTCTGCTCCTGCTTCCGGGGGGCAGGGAGACCCCAAGCAGAGGTCAGGAGACACCCAGCATCAGGCAGAGCATCAGACGCTGGAGGGGTTGGTGGACTGAGCAGGAAACTCGCGGGGACCCCAAGCAGCCCTGAAGCCTCACAGAGGGGCCCCCGGGGCCTGCGGCTCCAGGGACTAAGACCCTTTGGGAGGCACCCCCAGACCACGACACTCTGGAGGGGCCCATTCCCCTGTTCAGCAGGAGGCGTGCGGGGAGGAGCGAGGAGGGGGGCCTGGGTGGGTGGAGGAGGCTGCGGGGAGCCCGGGAAGAGCACCAGGGGCTGGGCGTGGAGGGGCGGTGGGAGGGGTCCTCTAGCTGCCGCTCTGCTGCTCCTGCTGGCGGATAAGATTGGCGATGGGGCCCGTGATGCCGCCTATCAAGGTCCAGTACTCGTCAAAGCTGATGCGCCCATCGTGGTTGGCGTCCAGGTTCTGGATGAGCTTGTCAGCAGCCTTCCGGTTACCTGTATCCTGGAGAGGAAGTGGGGGGGGGGGGTGGTCAGCGGTGCGGAGGGCGGCAGCCACACACAGTCCCAGGACCTCCCTGGTCAGGCCTCGGCACCCCAAGAGGACCGGGGCCTGGGCGGTGGTGAGCCGCTGGTTCAGGGGGTCACTCTGAAAAGACAGAGGCCGCAGTGGGGAAGGACACCACACGAGGATCAAGACTGGGGGGGGTGGGGGCTGGTGGGTAGGCAGGGCCCTTAGGCGAGGGGACCTCACCGTCAGCATATGGTTAAGCTCTTTCTGAAGCATCTTCCGGAAGCTGCTTTTGCTGATCTTGTTCTTGACCAGACTGTGTTTAGACACGTATTTGTAGAAGTTTTCCACCAGGACCACGACGGCCTTCTCCAGCTCTGTGTAGCAGTCTGCCATCTCACTGCCTCACTCCTCGCGGGGCCTGGGCGACGAGAAGAGGGCAGGTGAGGACCCCACAGGCCAAATTCGGGGCCCCTGCCCTCATCCTCCTCCTGGGCCCCTGGGCTGGCGGGTCCTCAGGGAAAAGGCGGCACCAGGGTAAGGCTGGAGTCGGAACAGCGTGGCTGCTCTGATACAGGTGCTCGCCAGCCCAACCGCCCAGGCAGGTTCTCCAGGCCCTGCCCCAGCCCCAGGCACTGGGCCTGTCAGAGCCCCAGCGAGAGCAGGAGGCTCCCATGGGAAGGGGGCACAAGAGGGGCCCACCCCTCTGCTGTCTCCACAGCTGACCCACCCAGGGCCCCTGCCCAGGGAGCGCGCACAGCTAGAAACTGCTCGGGTGAGCCAAAGGGGCTGGGAGGCCGACAGCTATATCCCCCAGCCCCAGCATTGCCTGAGACCCCCGCCCCAGGCCACAAAGCAGGAACCTAGGCCCTCCCGAGTCCCTCCGGCCAGGCACCAGGGCAGGTTCTGCAGGAGCCCAGGCCATGGTTGTCCCTCTCTGGGAAAGGACAAGCCAGACTCTCGGCAGGCCCCCGCCACACCCTGCTAGCCTGCCCTCCCTCATACCCACCTGGAAACACACAGCAGGACTCGAGGACCCCCCCACCCCATTACCTAAAGAGGAGCCAAGCCTGCTTTTGCCCCAGCTGGAGACACGGCTGCAGCCAGCCAAAGGCCACACGCGTCACCCCCTCACCCAGGACAAAAGGCACTCACAGTCCAAGCGGATACAGCCTTCTGAATAACAGGATATGAGGGGAACAGGCGGGTCTATTCTGTCAGTCGCCGCCCATGCCCAGAGCCCCCCAAGTGAACCCCGGGCAAATGAGCCTCCCCTCCGCCCCCAAGCCCAGGAATGAGCTACAGCCACCCTGCCCGTTCGGTCCTGGCAAGGGAAGGTGGACACAGCCTCCACCCGGGCCTGAACATCCTGTGGCGAAACTCGGAAGACAGGTCGGCTTGGCCGGGCCTTGCCACGGCCCCGGCCCCTGCCCCCGGCACTCTGCTCCCCGGGCCCCACAGATGCCAGCCGACAGTAACAGGGCTCATAACTGCTGTGGGTCTCTCCCCTAACCCTCTCCTTCCTTGAGGCAAGGACAGTGTTTTCATGCAACCGTTGCGTTTACTGAACCAAAGGACACGACTCATTGACTTGAGGGCCATTTTCTAAAATCCTAGGTAAATGCAAGCTCCCAGCTTTTAATTTCTGTACCTCCCACCTGCACTGTCTGGTCCAACGGCTTCCTTAAGACAGATGTTCTATAACATCCTACCTCCTTCCAGCCCTGCTACCAGGTATCCAGTGACCCTGACCACCCTTCCAAGTTATTTCTTTTACGAGGCTCTTTCTGAACGAAGGGTGTGACCCGGAGGGACTAGGCCCTAATGTAGGAAGGGAGGAGGATAGAGAGAGAGGAGCAGGCAGGGGCGTCTCCGACGGGAAACCTGCCCTTCCCTCCCTGCCTCACCTGCCTGGCCACTCTGCTCTCACACAGAAGGATAAAGTATGGAACCAGGGCTACAGGAAACCACGTTCTTTCCCCTGTGCTCTTCGTTTATGAAGTGTGTGACTGTGAGGCTCAATGTTCCTGCAAACACCCTAATACTCACAAGTGAGAAGTGAGGAAGGAAAAAAGTTCCAATCCATGAAACTGTTCTCTGCTGCCCTTGACTGGAGAGTGCTCCAGACCCAGGGCCAGAACCCTGGATTCCGAAAGCTGCACCCACTTCAGCAAGGACTCAGCCAAGCCTACTCCCCACCAACTTTGGGAGTGGGAAAAGGGTTCAGAGAACCACCGCCCCCCCCCCCCCACCAACCCTTAACCATCCCAGACCTGTTCCCTAAGTGAGGAACCCTGCGGGGAAATAGTCCCCGAGAGGAAAGAGAAAGAAATGGGGCTGGGGTGCTGTGCCTCTGCCCCTCCCCTGGCCCACCCACCCCCTCACCACGTGTCTTCTTAGAATCTTGTCTGTCGGACCAGGGGAGCCTCCTCCGGCCCCCCTCGATCCAGGTCCCAGCCCCCACCTGGCCTCTGGCTGCCTGCCTCAACAACCCAGGTTCTCAGTCCCCAGTAATCCACCCCCCACCTTCTTGGAGATAACCATCTGGATAAGCGCTTTTCCAAAGCTTTTTCTGAAGGAAGGATGTCAGAGGGGGCTAGTCAGGTGTCATTAGCCTCCTCCTCCCTCCTTCCCCTGGGGGCCAGGAGACAGGCTCTGCCACCCCACCCACCCGCAGGCACCTGCTCCTCCCTCCGACCAGGCCCAACCAGGCGGGAGGGTCAAGCTGTCCCGCGAGCCTCTCCTAGGAAGGGTTGGCAGGAGGTAGGTCCTGGCCTGAGAGCTGGCGGGGTGGACATGTATATTAGAGCCTTCCCCAAAAGTGGGGGTTGGGGGACCACTTGTCCTCCAAAGGGCCCTCCCACCAGGAGCCCCCAGCCCTCCCCTAGTGTTTTCCTGGTCTCTTCCTTGGCTGACTCATCCTGGAGCAACCGAGAGGCCCCGCCCCCAACCCCGCCCACCTCAGCCCAGCTTGCCGACTTCTCCCAAAACCTCCAGGGCCCTGAGCCTTGCCCCTGGATCTTCGCCCCTGTAACCCCACCGCCCCACCCCAAGCCCCTTCAGTCTGGAGCCCTGAACACCCAGCACAGTCCCCCCAGTCCACCTTCTCTTCCCACCACACTTCTCCGCTGGAATCCCGAACTGTTTCCAGGTGTCGTGAGACCTCCCTGAACTTCCGTGCCTCCTGGTCACCGTCCTCTCTGGAGTCTGGCCTGCCCCCAAGCCTACGTTCGGCCTTCTCTGTGTCCCTTCCATCGACCTCAAACTCGTTCCCTCACTCCTCATCATTCATTTCCGGATTCATTCACTGATTCATTCATTCACTGAACTGGTTTTCTTGCTCACCCACTCCCTTGATTCACTCATTGGCCCCAACTGCCTTCAACATGCAGGGAAGGTGGCATCCGAACTGGGCCGGTAACTTGTCACTCTATTTGCAAGGCTGTTTCAAACTGAAGTCTCACCCAAGTGCCCCTGCCTCACAGGACTCACTGCCTGGAATTCACACATCCCCCACCCCTCCTGCTGGACAGGACAGGGTGTGCTCCTCTGGAACGTCTTCCAGACAAGTGGGGTCGGACTGAGGTGTGGACACTCACACACACTGCGGGCCCTGGCCTCACCGACAGCCACCCCTCTCTTTACCAGCTGCGAGGAAGGCTGAGCCCCACTGGTCTGCACCTCCGGAGCTCCCTCCCGAAGCACCCCTGCCCTATCGGGCTGGGCACAGGCAGACGGCGCAGGTGGCCCTGCCAGGCAAAGCCAATCAAGCCACAGCCTGCCTGGGTCCTGAAGTGGAAACAAGCCTCCGGCGCCTGCCTCCTCTCACAGGGCCCTTCCCGGTTCCTCCTGGACCCCATCACCTCCCAAGACACGGATCCCAGAGCCGGCCCGTGAGGCCCACATCCAGGTCTGACCACCCCCGACCGCCCCAAACACGCATTTGCCCTTTTTCTGTTAAGGGAGGGTCGGAGCAGCTGCGACAGAGCTCCTGAGCTCTCTGCCCCGTGGCCCAGGCCCTGGAGAAGAGCCCAGTCAGCGGCTGGGTTGGGGAGAGGGGGGTCCCGCCACCCCGTCCACCCCTCTGAAGGCCTCCCCACCTCCCAACCCCACCGAAGTCTCCATTCCCAAACCAGCCTGCGGGAAAGTTAAAAATTAACAGACCCTTCCTGCCCAGTCTCTAGCAGGGCCCCCTCCCCAGGCCCTCCTCACCGCCCCCTTCCCCGGGGCCCCCCACGCCTGCAGGACCTCTCTGGCAGCCCCAGACCTCCCAGGACAGGCCTGGGGTGCTCACCTGCCTCCCAGGACTGCCTCCTCTCCGGCAGGGCTCTGGGGCCTGGACTCAGGCACCGCCAAGCGGCTCCCCACTCAGCCGGCCCAGGACTCCTCCCCGCTTCGCTCCCAGAATCTGTCCCACTCTGGCCGTGCCGTGCCTGGCGGAGCTGGCTCGGTGGGGAGGTAGTGACTGAGCTCCCTCTGACTTGGCCCTGGGGTTGGGCCCTTGTTAAAGGGATACACACCTTTTTTAACACCCCTCCACCCCCACCCCAGAGGGAGTGGTGGAAGCTGGCAACCCCACAACCCCACCCTGCTGGCCCTGCAGGGCCTGAGCAGAACCCAGTCAATGGAGAAAGAAAGGGGTGTCACCTGCCCTGCTCACCTGGGTCACTGGGAGCCCAGTTTCAGGGCCCCCAACAGGCGATTTCGGTTAGCATTCCAGGCCAGCCTGGCTGACCACAGACTCCTCCTTGCTGCTAGGGTTTCAGGAGTAATGCCTGATTTCTGTGGGCCCCAGTCAGAAGGCAGCAGCAAAACCTGGCCCCTGGTCTCCGTCTCCCCGTTCAGACCACCAGGAGCTGACGCCCATTCCTAGGACCTGTCACGTGCAGCAGAGGATTCTTCTGCACCCCTCCAGCCCTTCCCCAGTACACCCAAGGAAACTGGCTAGTCAACGTGTGGAGGCGGCAGCTGGAAGTAGAGGGGACCCACCCGTCCACTCCGACCAGGGAGACTCCAGCTCGGGGCACTCACCCTGTGTCAAGCTCTCTGCTAAGTACTTCACGTGATGCGTCCATTATCCTCCTAACAAATCTGATTTATTTCAGAGATATTAATACCCCATTTGACAGATGAGCAAACTGATACTCTGAGAGCATGCCCAACACTCCAGAGATGGTAAGTGGCAGGGCTGGCTTCAAACCCAGGCGGGTCAGCCTGTTTCTCAGCCCCACGTTTCCCTTGCTGCCGGTCGCCCAGGGAACACCTGGGGTCATAACTGTCTGGGGTCTTAACTGTCTCCCCAGGTGAGCACACATACCCTCTCCTCCTGGCAGAGGACCAGCCCCTTGGCAAAGAAGAGCCTGTCCTCCAGAGAGGACCAGCTCTCCAAGCTCTGGGGCCTGGCACCCATCCTCGACCCAAATCCATTCACTTCTGCCGCAGCCACTGCAGCCCCACATGCCCTGTGCCACCAAGGGCTCTGCCACTCACCCAACCACCCCTTGCCCGTGGACTGAGGTAGGGCAGGTATCCAGTCAAGACAGCATCTTTCGCTTTTTCCGTTTTTTTTATTAATCACATGTTACAAAACAACCATCATTCTTTAAATGCCCAAGCACCCAGCTGGTCCTCTCCCAAAGTCACCCCCTCCTCAGCCTCCCCTCTCCAGCCTGCTCTCTCTCTTCCCCTGCCCTAGCCCAGGGACAGAGTCCTGGAAAGAGGCTGGGGCAGAGCTGGAAGAAGGAAGGCGTAGCACTGGACAGAAGTTATCATTTGGGTTGGGGAAGAGATAAGGAAGGCTAGGTTCTCAGAGACTCCTTTTAGTACCAAATATCCAGCCCCATTCCCCGCCCTCTTCTTCAAATCATATCCAGTAGCCCAGTTCCTCTTTGACCTTCCCCGCAACCAAATTACTTGGCCCTTAGCCCATCCTTATCCCTCCAGCATCTCGCCACATCCATCCCTGGGCCCACCCCATCCCCTGAGCCTCCCTCTGGTGGGGACTCATGGAGTTCCACGGAGCTCCCAAGGATGAAGTACACAGAGACCCCTGGGAAGGCTCACTAAGGACTTGAACCTTGCAGAGGCGAGGCAGGTGCAGACTGGGGAATAGTGTGGTGGTGGTGGTGGTGGTGGTGGAGAGGCGTTTCTAGGCCCACGGTCTCTAAGGTCCCCTTTCCCCAACATCCCCCCAAGAATTCCAGAAGAAGGTTTTCAACTCCCCCGGACAGGGCTCTCCAGCTTCACGCTCCTGGCTGCTTCTCCAATCAGCTCCCAGAAACTCCCAAACTCCAGTTTAGAGTCGTTACAGCTGCCCAAGTTGGCGATTTTCTCTTCGAGGCCGCAATTGCTCTGAGGGGAGGGAAGACACCACAACTCAGGGAGGCAGCACCCTTTGATCCTCCTGCCGCACCCCTGCCCAGGGGCAGGAGGCGGGACCTGTGCCTACCTGGCACTGGCAGTTGGGAAGGGCTGGGGTTGCTAGTGCCAGGGGCCGTGTGGGTGGGGCCTTGGAGACCCGGAGGGGAAGTCAGGGCGCTGCCTGGGGCGGGCCGCTCCCTCAGTACCGGCATGAGGTGGGGCAGCTGCTGGCTGACCAGGTCCCGTAGCTCGGAGGGGGTCAGCGTCTCCTTGCCACCCTCCACAGAGTACTGGTGGAAGTTCTTGATGAGGGTCTCAATGGCCCTCTCCACGTCACTGAATTCCTGGGCATCCTGAGGGCAGGGGACATCACTCGTGTCAGGGAGGCTACGTCCACCCTAGGACACCCTACCGCCCCAAGGCCCTCAAGGCCAATAGGGCAGAAGACAGCTGGGAGGCACAGAGGCTCCCACCCACTCCAGAGCCCGGCATCCAACCCGCTTCCCCCCACTGGCCCCTGCCCTGCCTGAGCCACAAGTTGGGCAAGGCTTCCACCCCGTCACCCCCCAGCCCCCACCCAGGGCAGGTCCCAGCGTGCGGCAGACTCTCTCTTCCCAGGAGGGTTCCTTGTGTATCACCCCTGTGGGTACGAGAGAAGAGTCTGGGTCTCCCGAGCAAGGTCTAGAGTGCGGGGCAAGGCCAAGAAGAGGGGACACAGACCCTCAGGGTCGGGGAGTGGAGCATGGGAACAGAAAGTCCAGGCACGAATGGGCCCACCTCAGCATTGGCTGACCGACACTGCCCCATGGTGACCGGTGTGCTCGTCCCGGTGAGAGCGCTGTTGTCCCACAGCAGGCCTCAGAGGAGCCGATGGCTCATGATCTGCCTGGAAGGAGGAAGACTGAGGGCAGGGGATGGCTCAGCATATCTTTCTCAACTGTCCCCTCTGGCTGTACCCTCAATATTCTGTTCCTTGCTCAGGGGGTCGGAGCCAACTCCATACAAGGCCTGGTTCCTGTGAAGGATCCAGGAGCTGAGATCACAGCCCCCAGACCCCCCTATTCAGAGGGAATCCTTTGGGCCTTACCTTAGATCAATCTTCCCAGTTCTTCCCACCATTCTCCTCTGCTACGCACACACACACACACACACACACACACACACCATCATTGTCCAGGACCTGGCCCCCTGCCCTTCGCCTGGCAGGCCAGGGTAGAATAGGCTACTTGTGTCCTCTGGACAGGGGCAGCCCTTTGGGTGAAAAGGCCTATGTCTCCTTACCTGCTGGCAGCTGCTGGGACCGGACGCTAGGAGTCAGCTCACCTGAGCTCAGCTCTTATACTTGGGGGCAGGGAGGGAAGGCAGAGGGCTGGGCCTCATCCCTAAGCCACCCCTGCTATTGCAGCAGCCTGGGCTGTGAGCCAGCCCTGTCGGCCCCACCCCCCATTGGCCAGAGCCCCGAGAGCCTGCCCACTCTGCCATTGGAGGGAACCCTTGGAGGCTGGGGCTGGGTGGCCTCTGGCCCCAGACCAGCAAGCAGAGTCAAGGCAAGAGAAAGGGAAGGGGAGGTTGGAGAAGGCAGAAGGGGGCCTTGGCAAGACTGTGGGGTTGAGCCTGGGAAGAAAGGCCTGGAGGAATTGAAGTGGAAGGGCTTTGAGTCAACATCAGGAAAGAAGGAAAAGCAGAGACTGATCAAGGCAGGGCTTGTGGTCCGGAGACATGTGAGTTGAGAGAGGTCCCCAGAGACCTCTCTGTCCTTTGATGTCTCTCTCTCTCTCTCTCTCTCTCTCTCTCTCTCTCACACACACACACACACACACACACACACACTCACTCACTCACATTCCTCCCACCAGGGCCAATTTGGGTAGTGACACCAAGCCTGCAGTTCCTATGGCCAACAGGTGAGGAAGGAGCCAGAGAAGGGCAGCCTGGCAGAGGGGCCACACTGAGTGTTGTCCTGACCCCCTTGGGGCTCCCCTCAGCCAGCATGCACAGCATGTGTGAGCCAGCATGTGTGAGGCCCAGGTGAATGATCTGGCTGTTAACGACCTCTCCAAACTGGTCGGGCTGCCTACTCCTCCCTCCCCCAGAACCCCATGCCTTCCTGAACCCAACTCCCCCAATCCAGTGCGGGGGATGACATCCCAGGAAGCCTCGGCACACCCCAAGGGACCTCCTCACCTGATGGGGGATACGGGGAGAGGGAAGGGAGAGCGGCAGCAGGGGAGTTAGTGTGGGCCAAGGCAAGGATGAGGCGGGACCCAAAGCTGAAGTGTGTCTCCCAGTGCCCCTCCCTGTGTCTCCTCCTAGGCCTCCCCTGTACTTCGGGCCTCAATCGAGTGCATCTAAAAGCGTCTCTCCATGAAAAAGCCCTCCCTAGAGTACGCCACCCTGTGTTCCTCTGAGAGCTCTCAGTCTGGGGACCTCTCTGAGGGTCTCTCAATCTGAGGGCTTCTCCAGGAGTGCCTCAACCAGGGGTCCCTCTGAAGAGTTTCTCGTCAAGTCTCTCCTAGGGTCTCTGGTTTGGGGGAAGCCCCCTGTGAGACCCACTCTGGAATGTCTCAGCCAAATGGCCCCTCAGTGCCAGCCTAGGGGTCCTTCTGAGGTCTCTCAGTCTGAGGGCACTTAGATGGAAGGTCTCAACCTGGGAACCTTCCTTGGTGTGCGGTGGGGAGGTTGTCTCAGCCTGAAGGTTCCTCAGGAGTAATGGCTGTCCCAGAGGGACACCAGGCAGCGGCAGTGACAGCTGCAGGGAGGCGGTGCCTGCTGGGCTGCCCCACCCTGCCCCCTCTGGTGGCGGGCAGTGCAAACCACAAGCCCCTCGAGCCAAGTAGGGTGGGGAGAGGGGCGCCCATCCCACAGTCTTCGTACCAGAACCTTGTGTCCATTCTTCTGCTTCACCCCTGCTATGGAGGGAGGGAGGAGAAGAGGGCCCAGTGGTCCCACACCACCCATCCGGAGAGGATCCCAGTTCATCACAGAGGCTCTGGAATTTCAACCCAGTTCCACCTCTTCTTGTCTGCGAACTTCTCTAAAATCTGTTTCCTCATCTTCAATACAGAACTTAAAAACAGTACCTTTCCTCAAAGGGCTGTGAGAATCAACTCACAAAGATACCGCAGGAAAAGTGTTTAGTACTGTGCCTGGCACACAGCAAGTCCTCAACACAAGTTCACTGCTACCGTTATCATCCAATGACACAAACCCCGGGTAAAAGAAAAGTGTGAACTGAGACCATGCCCCTGGGCCCCAGGAGGCACCTGGTGGAGTAAGAGTCACTTCGCCTGCCCCAGATGTCTGTTCTCTTCCTTTCATATACTCATTCATCAACCATTTGTTTATTTTATTTATTTATTTATTTTGAGAGAGAGAGAGAGAGAGAGAGAGAGAGAGAGAGAGAACCCCAAGCAGACTCCACACTGTCAGCACAGACCCTGATGCAGGGGCTCAAATACGCAAACCATGGGATCATGACCTGAGCCGAAGTCAAGAGTCAGACGCTCGCTCGACTGACAGAGCCACCCAGGAGCCCCTCCTCAACCATTAATTTATTGAGCACCTCCCCGGTACAAGACCTGGTGCTCGATGCTGCAGAATGATATTCAAAGATGAGTAACATCCCTGGTCTACAAAGAGCTCAAAATTTTTGGACCCACTCTCAGACCACCTCCTCTCAAGAGAAGAAAGCAGGGTAGGGTGGGAACAAGAAACATCTGTGTTTCAAGGAGGAAGCTATACTGGGGGGAGTGGGGTTTTGCCTGGCCAGCCTGGCCCTATGCTGGTCAGGGGCTTTACTTCTTCCGGATCTCCAGGGCCTTCTCCTTCCGGATCTCCTTGGCCAGCTCCCCTATCAGTCTCCAGTACTCATGGAACTTGAGCTCGGAGTCCTGATTCACATCCAAGCTCTCCATCTTCTCATCTAAGGAGTCCACATCCTGAGGAGACATCAACAGGAAACGTGGGGTTAGAAAAGAGTTCCTGAGATAGGGAGAGAGGAAAGAACTGCTAATGTCCATTCTCTTCACCTAGGACCTGCCCCAGGCGTTCAGGACGAGGTTGCAGCCCCGGAACAGTGCCGCCAGGGGTCTAGCAGTTACTAACCTCTCCAAACTGGTTAGGCTCCAAGGGCAGCAGCAGAGGGAGTAGAGGACCTGACTTGTAGTGTTTGCCAGCATGCAAATACTCCCACCGTGGCCGATTACGAACCACAGCCATGAAGTCACCGAACACAGAGCTGGGAAGAGGTGCACACAATGAACTGTTGCCTACAGGTAAGATGGGCTCCGGCACACCACGGCACTTGGGATTTGCTCAAGGGTGCTCAGGGAACCCATGCAGGCCATCCTCAGAGCCTTCTCAGGCCACCTTCTTCCTTCACAGAAAGCTAGGGAAATTCACAGTCCTAAGCCACTGATTTGTATAACCCTAACGTAGTCTCATTCTTACCAGGTCGGTTATTAGCCTGGTGGATCAGGCGAATGGCAAAGACGTGGGGTATCTGGTTTTCTGCAGGGTCTTTGACAAAGCCTCTCATGACAGGCCTGTGACATCAAAGGATACTGTAAACTGAACCCATGATCAAAGGGTCTGTTGCTAGATGAACGATCACAACCAAAACATAAGCTGTTGAACAATGGATCAATGTCAAACTAGAGAAGGGCGCCACGGGCAGAGCCCGATACTCAATATTTTAATCAATGTGTGAATGAAGGCAGAGAAGTCTTACCAAATCTACAGAAGGCATGAAGCTAAAGCTCATTCATAGAAAAGCTAAGAAAGACCTTTTAAAAAGCCACATTCATGCTTAATCGTAAAATACTTATAAGCAATACCAGTGGAAGGCAAGATGCCCAGTGTAACATTATATTGGGAGGGGAAAAAACATACAATTAATCAAGAGAAAGAAATGAAAGGTATAAGTACTAGGAAAGAAAAGGAAAATTCACCTCTTACTATATTAGCAATTATATAATTGCTAATTATAAAAGGAAAAACCAAAACAGTGATAACAGCTAACATTTCAACAGTTGTAAGCACTTAATAGTGCCGACTGTTCCAAGCCTTATGCTAAACGCTTTACATGCCTTATTCCATTTTTTATTTTTATTTTTTAAATGTGGAATACTTCACAAATTTGCGTATTATCCTTGCACAGGGGCCGTGCTAATCTTCTCTGTATTGTTCCAATTTTAGTATATGTTGTGCCGAAGCAAGCAGAATGCCTTACTCCATTTAATCTTCATGATCTGCTAAAATGAAAGGGACCTTGTCCATCTTGTTCACCATTGTAACCCAAAGCCTACGACAGCATCAGGACAGGACATAATAGGTGCTCAATAAATATTGACCGAATAAATGCAAGACCAATGCAATGAGGAAGGTATTATTATGAGTCCATTTCACAGATAAGAAATTAAGGCTCGGGGCGCCTGGGTGGCGCAGCTGGTTAAGCGTCCGACTTCAGCCAGGTCACGATCTCGCGGTCCGGGAGTTCGAGCCCCGCGTCAGGCTCTGGGCTGATGGCTCAGAGCCTGGAGCCTGTTTCCGATTCTGTGTCTCCCTCTCTCTCTGCCCCTCCCCCGTTCATGCTCTGTCTCTCTCTGTCCCAAAAATAAATAAACGTTGAAAAAAAAAAAAATTTAAAAAAAAAAAAAAAAAGAAATTAAGGCTCATGGGGCATCTGACTGGCTCAGTCAGTTAAGTGTCGACTTCGGCTCGGGTCATGATCTCACAGTTTGTGGGTTCGAGCCCTATGTCTGGCTCTGTGCTAACAGTTCAGAGCCAGGAGCCTGCTCTTGATTCTGTGTTTCCCTCTCTCTCTCTGCCCCTCCCCTGCTGATGCTCTGTCTGTCTGTCTGTCTGTCTCTCTCTCTCTCAAAATAAATAAACATTAAAATAAATTTTTTAATTAAGAAAAGTAAATTAAGGCTCAGAAAGATTAAATAACCAAGGATGACAAGCTAGAATCTGCATTTGAACCTAGATTGTCTGACTTAAAGCTTACGCTCTCATTCACTACTCTCTATTTCTTTCCCCTTTTTAAAAAACTATTAGAGGGGTGCCTGGGTGGATCAGTCGGTTGAATGTCTGACTTCAGCTCAGGTCACGATCTTGCGGTTTATGAGTTCGAGTCCCGCGTCGGGCTCTCTGCTGTCAGCACAAACCCCGCTTTGGATCCTCTGTCTCCCTCCCCTCTGCACCTCCCCTGTTTGTACTCTAGCTCTCTCTAAAAACTAAATAAACATATAAAGTTTAGAAAAAGAAAATCTCTTTAATGAAAGAAATAAACAAGCAGGTCACAGAATAAGGATTATGCATATCTGTCAAAAATATTTTTTAATATTCCATCTCACTCAGAATTTTAAAAGTATAAATCAGAACAAGATATCATTTTCACAGATTAGCAAAAATTAAAAGTCTGATAAGACCCAATTTAGGCAAGGACGTGAGTAAACAGGCATTCGCATGCACTGGTGGCCTTGAAGCCTGATGACAACCTTGCTGGGAGGCAAACTGGAACTATCTATAAAAAAGAAAAACAAGGGGCGCCTGGGTGGCGCAGTCGGTTAAGCGTCCGACATCAGCCAGGTCACGATCTCGCGGTCCGTGAGTTCGAGCCCCGCGTCGGGCTCTGGGCTGATGGCTCGGAGCCTGGAGCCTGTTTCCGATTCTGTGTCTCCCTCTCTCTCTGCCCCTCCCCCGTTCATGCTCTGTCTCTCTCTGTCCCAAAATAAATAAAAAACGTTGAAAAAAAAATTAAAAAAAAAAAAAGAAAAAAAAAAGAAAAACATGGGGCGCCTGGGTGGCGCAGTCGGTTAAGCGTCCGACTTCAGCCAGGTCACGATCTTGCGGTCCGTGAGTTCGAGCCCCGCGTCGGGCTCTGGGCTGATGGCTCGGAGCCTGGAGCCTGTTTCCGATTCTGTGTCTCCCTCTCTCTCTGCCCCTCGCCCATTCATGCTCTGTCTCTCTCTGTCCCAAAAATAAATAAACGTTGAAAAAAAAATAAAAAAAAAAAAAAAGAAAAACAAACATGCCTTTTGACCTAATATTTCTACTGGGAGACATTTACCCTATAGATATTTTCCCTCAAGTACGTAAAGATATATAAACAAGGATGTTTGCAAAAGGGAAAAAATGGACACAAGAAACGTCCATCAACAGAAAATTTGCCACATAAATTTGTGTTAGTCTACATACCATTACATACAGTGCATCATTTTCTTCAAATGGGAAATATCCTTTGTGCACTGTTACATTTTATTTATTTTTAATTTTTTTAATGTTTACTTATTTTTGAGACAGAGAGAGACAGAGCACGAATGGGGGAGGGTCAGAGAGAGAGGGAGACACAGAATCCAAGGCAGGCTCCAGGCTCTGAGCTGTCAGCACAGAGCCCAACGCGGGGCTCGAACTCACAGACGGCGAGATCATGACCTGAGCTGAAGTCCGAAGCTCAACCAACTGAGCCACCCAGGCGCCCCGCACTGTTACATTTTAAAAAGGCATTTGTAGAACAGTAGGTAAGATGTTATTTATTCATTTACTCACTCAACAAAAATTCTTACTTTTTTACAATTTCACTCACTCGATATTTTGCTGAGCGCCTACCAGAAGTCAGACACTGCTCTAAGTGCTGGAGATAAAACAGTGAGCAGATTCCTTTCCTTCATGGGACGCACACCCTTGGTAAATGTAAGTATGTGATGGAAGTCGGGTTGTGATAGGTGTATTCTGGAAGAAAATAAAAGAGGGTAAAGGAATAAAGCACAAGGGAGGTGGTCTTTGCCCTCAGAAGTGAGGGGAGGCCATGATGGGGATTTGCCATTTGAGCAGAAATCTGGGTTCAGTGAAGAATAAGCCTGGCAAATGCCTGAGGAATGAGCATTTGGGGCCAGGAGAGCCCAGAGTATAAATAAGCCTTGCTGCTTTTGATTTTTGCAGAGATGGAAGGCATAGCTGCAGAGGGTTACAGAGTCAAGAAAGGGTGTTTTTTCTTTTTTTAAGATGGGAGATATTACAATATATTGGAAAACTGATCAGAACAATCTGGTAGAGAGGGAGAATTGATGATGCGAGAGAGAGGAGGAACCGAAAAAGTAGAGATTTTAGCTGGTGAGGAGGAATGGAGTCCGGCAGCATAGGAGGGCTTGGCCTCAGGGGCAGAGACAGATGCTTCAGGGAGCAGGAAGGAAGGCAGGGTACATGCTGACCTTTGGTAGACTTGGGAGGCAGTACAAAGAAGTTTCCTGATGGCTGTTATTTGTCTGAGAACATTTCTCAGTGAGAGGGAGACTGTGGAAAGAGGGACTGGAGTTTGAGGAGGGAGGAAAAGTTGTGAAATTACCATCTGAAAGAGCTGGTCAATGAACCAACTGGGGAAATGTAGCAGAATTGGCAGGCTGTGCCAAGAGTTCCCTTGGAGTTTGCGGCCACAGATTTAAAGACAGACAAGTCAACATTGTATGTCAACTATCCTTCAATTTAAAAAATAATATTAATAGGGGCACCTGGGTGGCTCAATTGGTTGAGCATCTGATTTTGGCTCAGGTCACAATCTCGCTGTTGGAGAGTTCGAGCCCCACGCCAGGCTCTGTGCTGACAGCTTGGAGCCTGGAGCCTGGAGCCTGATTCTGATTCTGTGTCTCGCTCCCTCTCTGCCCCTGACCCGCTCGTGCTCTGTCTCTGTCTCTGTCTCTCTCAAAAATAAACATTAATTTTTTTTTAATTTTTTAAATAATATTAGTAAAAATGACAGAGTCTGACAAGTAACATGGCAACATCTTTTCATCCAGCCAGATTCAGCTACACCAAAGTGCAGATGCAGAATGGCAGGTAGACTGGTGGACTGACTGATTTTTTTTTTTTCCTCTGAGAGTGGAAATTTTGCTTTATTTTGGATCTGAGAGAGAATGGTAGATTTGACCATCAAGCTAATGAACAGGAAATGCTGGACTTAACCTGGGTTGGGATTCTGCCAAAAAACCAGGACAGAGAGGAACAGAATCAAGGGTGGGCCGTGACCGGGGGACTGATTTCCATGCTAAGCCTTACAGCCCAGCTGAGTGAGGAGGGACTGCGGACATGAGGGACATGTGGAAGGACAGGTGACAAGGTCCGAAGACTGAAGGTCCTGGTGGAGTCCAGGAAGGGCTGGAGTGGAGGAACAGAACTGGAACGGCAGGAGGTGATGCTCTGAGAAAGGAGACCGAGATTTGGGAGGTGGGGCATTATTCTGGTAATGACAAGATCTGAAGCAACAACAGAGAGGGCTGCTCAGAAGCAGGACGGAGTCTTTGGAAGCGAGGGGTTGAAGTCCCTGAAAGGCCCAGGTGTTGCATGAATGGTCTGCGTGCACACTGCAAAAGCAGCGATGGGAAGAAAAACATCAAGGCAGGAGCTGCAGAGTTATAAGGGATTCAGGAAGGAGCGGGGCAGGTGGCACAGGAGCTTCCCAGAAGCTGCACGTCTTAGGAAGAGGAAGAAACTGAGATCTGGAAGCAGTCACCAAAAGCAAAGGGGTCACTTCCTGCATTTCCAGGCCCAAGGGGAGTTGGGTTTGGAGGAAAAACCAGTCAGTATTTGACAGGGCTCTGGGGAACACTGCACCTTGAGTGGTGTCTCATTTCCTGAGAGAAGAGAAAGGGAAGGAGCCGAGAAGTCTAAGAATGTAGGGGATTTTGCAGATGATGGACTGAGTCTCCAAAACTTGCTTGTGATTTTGCTTTTTTATCCATATTCACACCCTCCTACGTGCCTGTGAATTCTCAGCAGGGATGAAACAGAAACTGTTAACAGACTGGGATGATGAGGCAACTCAGAGTGGATGAAATTTAAATCCCTACTCTGTCCAGTGAGTAGGAGAGAAGGAATGACCTTACCAGGCACATTATTGAGGGGATTCCCAGAGGGGGTGAGAAGCAATCATGGATTACTTACAGGTCTCTCCTACTCTGAGATCTATCTCTGCTGAATTTGACTGTGTTTTTATTGTTCACAAACCCCTTTGTACATACAGCTGAGACTCAATTTCCAAATACGTGAAGTGAGGAGTTTGGACTGTTTGTCTTGGCCTCCTTCCAGCTCTGATGGTCTGTAACTCTCCTGGAAGCCACCTCTGGGTCCACCCCTGTGTTGGGGAAATGAGACCAGAAAGGCACAGAGCATACTCGAGAACCCAACAGCATTGTCTGATGGAACGCAAAGCCCAATGACACACTTGCACTCACACTGACACAGTGTTACCTAGTTACACACACACACACACACACACACACACACACACACACACACACCAGAATCCTTACACATGTAGTCACCCACCCCTTGTCCACCAAATACCTGGGGTCACACGATCAGGCCCATAATATCACCCTGCCTCATATACCCAGCGTCTGGCAGCCACTGTCCCCAAAGTCTCAGGCCCAGAGACCCCCACCTACCTTGAGCAGTGAGGCAGCTGCTGAGTGACCAGTTTCCTTAAACTCATTGATGCTGAGGCTGCCCTTGCGGCCCTCCTGCCCTGCAAAGGTGAAGAAGGTGGTGACCACTGTCTCGATGGCCGCCTCCAGTTCAGTCAGCGGCTCGGCTGCCATCGGGACCCTGGAGGACAGGGAAGAGAGAAAGGGAGAGTCAGACTAGGCCAGCCTGTCCCAGCCCACAAGGAACCTTCCCGGGCAGGTGGGATGGGACAGGGATGGGGCCTGGGGCAGGGGGCCAGGAAACAGCTCAGTGCAGGCAGGGAAGAGGTGTGTGCTTCCAGAAACCCCATCCTCTCCAGGTCTGAGCTGGGTGGTCCTTTCCAAGTGTCTGTGTCCTAGAGGCCCCCTCCGTGCTGGTCTCAAAAGGTCTCCAGACTCCTCTGAGAGGAGGCACTTTGGTCCCTAGGGCCCTGTCTCGGAGGTTCAGACCGGCCCCCCAGGGGTCATGAGGGCCGGCTGTCTCCAAAGCTTGTTTGTACAGTGACCCGGCCCGCCCACATGCCCCGGGCTGTGTCGCGGGCGGGGTGGCCGGGGTCAGGCCTGCGGTCGGGCCGCGGGGACCCCGCCGGGCAGGGGCAGGCGCCAGGGCCGAGCCGCCGCTCCCCCTAGCGAGGACGGCGGCCGGGCGCCCCCAAACCCTCCCGCACCCCGGTCCGAGCTGGCTCGGGGACGGGCCCGCGAGCCCCACGACAGAGAGGCGCCCGACCCCCCAGGATGGGGATCCGGGACTCACCGCGGCGGGGAGAGGCGGCAGCGCCCCAGCCCAGCCCCGAGGTGTCCGCTTCTGCCCGGATCCCGGAGGGAGGAGACCGCCCAGGCCCGCCTCCCGCCGCCCGCCGCCGCCCCCACCCCACCCCCTGCACTCGGGGCGGGGTCCCGGGTCCCCCAGCCCACCCGGCCTACGCGCGCGCCCCGGGACCCCTGCCGTCCCACCACCACCCCCCACCACGTCCACTCTGGAGCTGAGAGACCCCACAGAGAGCCCCTCCGAGGGGAGGATCCTGAACAGGACCCTGCAGCCCCAGACCCCCAAGAGGCTCCCACGGAGGCGGGGGCGGGGTGGGGCGGGGGTCTGGCCGAGACCTCCGTGCAGGAGGCCCCGGACTGAAATCTGTCAGCGGGGAGTCAGACTAAAAGTCCCAGGATTAAATGATTCATGGAGGGTTAGGGCCCCTCGCTGAGACCCCCTCGGCGGGATCCTCCCCTGTGCTGCCCGTGCTGCACGCAGTGGTGGTGAGAGGGCCTCTCCGTGACCCTCCCAGGACCTTTCCCACCTCCCTGGGGCCCAGGAGCCGGGGGAGGCGCCCGAGGCTGGAAAGAGGACACAGGGCGGCCTGTTCCAGCCCTGGAGACAGAGGGCGCCTCTGTCCACTCCTGGCCCCTCGCCCCAGCGGGGTGTCTGTCTGTGAAGGGGTGGGCTGGCGGGGAGGGGGGCCGCGCGGGGAGGGACCGAACACAGGTCTCCCCACACAGCTCTGGTAGCCACATTTGCAGACTGGTCTGTCTGTCCAGAACCTGCTCCCACCTCAGGTCAAGGCTGACAGTGAGTATCTGCTCCATCTGCACTGGGTCCCTGCTGTGGCCAGCTTGGGGGGAAAGGGGACTTCAGCAGAGCTCCTGAACAGCAACAGTATTGGGGCAACAGCATTGTAGGGGCAACAGCATTGGGGTGCACTGAGCGTGTGGGAGGGGCTCCCGCGACAGCAGTTTGGGATTTGGGGGAGACAGGGTTTAGACAGTAGCACAGGGGAAGCCAGTCAAGTTCAGAGGGAGGTCTGTGGTGGTCCTCAGGGAAGGAGGAAGCTTCCAGGAGATCAAGTTCTCCTACTAGCGCCCTCAGAGTGCTTCCCAAGGTTCCCTGGATCTCCCAGGACCTGCGGAGGGGACCCAGCTCCCACTTTGCTTCCAGGAGGCTCAGAAAGCAAATGGGACTGCTGTTTCTGCCCCCACCCCCACCGGCACGCAGCCTTGCCAAGAGCCCGGGTCCCAGAGAAAGCCGCGGGGTAGGAGAGCATGGGCCGTGACGTATCAGGAGGAGAGGGCATTAGGGTACTCTACCCATTCCCAACTCTCCTTTCACATGACCCCCTCTGTCTCCTCCTCCTTCCTTGGCCCAGACTTCCAGACTTCTCTCTCCTTCAAGTCTTTCCCTTTGTCTTCCCGTCTGCCACTCCCTGCCAAAGTCCTCTCCAAATGGCCCTGCATAACATCCCTGGCTCCTCAAGGGCTCCAGGCAACCTCTAAGTGCCCCCTCCGGGATGGGCCAATAACTGAGCCACCAAGAGCCCTCCCACACACGCGCCCCTTATCCCCTCCATCAGCCCCAGCTTGGGTTCCATCTCCCCCATGTCTCTGTGACAACTGCTTCTCATGCCCAGAGTTCAGGTGACACTCACAAGGTCCCCATTGTAAAGCTGGAATGTCATTCGATCAGGGGCCCATTGTTCAGCCCCTTAGGCCTGAGGAAGGACAAGGACACCTGATCTCAGACACCTGAGCTGCCCCCTGAGGCTGTGGAGGGGCTGACCATCCTAAGGCCAAAAGAAAGAGGCCTCCTGGGTTGGCCCCCTCTCCTCGACAAACCCCTCCATTTTTTTCTTCCTTCTCTCCAGTCCCTTGAACTCAGAGGATGCACTCAGCTGTTTACCTCCCAGCCCCCAACATTTACCAGCCCTATTCTGCCAGCTGTCACTGTCCTCACCTCATCCAGGCCGGGCCTAGGGGTGGGGAGTAAGTAGGCAGGAGCAGGGATGAAGCCCCGGAGGTCTCCTCCCCCCTCCCTGGGAGCCCTGGCTCTGAGGAAACGGTCCACATTTCTTCTCCCTTCCCACCATCACCCGATGGGAGGCCTGATTCTGCAGAGAAGGAAGAGAAACCAAACTAGAGGTCATGGAGATGCACCCCAGGGAAGCTGAAGTGACATGTTCAGGAGAGAGCAGAGTCGAAGGACCGAAAGAGGTCCCAGTCTGCCGATAGGAAACTCAGAGGCAGTGAGATCCCCCCTCCCCATGAAGCCTTGGGCCAGCCACGCGGGGCCACCACTCTCTCCCGTCAGGCTGACTGAGGGCACCAGATGGACTCCTTGTTAGGGGTAGGCAGCAGTCAAGGCCGTAGAGGGGGGTGCAGCCCACCACCCTCAACAGCAGAGCTTCAGGCATAGCAGGGTAAAAATAGAGCCAGAGGCAGCTTGGCAGGGTCCTGTGACCATCCCTGCCTGCCTGCCCCACCCTTCTCGGTGTCTGCCCAGGCAGCCAGGAACCACCAGAGTCCACCGCAGGCCTCTAGAGCCAGCCACGGCTGCTCTGTCTTTGTGCCCCAAACCTGACTACCTCTGGCTGGGATATGGACTGAGGGACACAGAGAGCAAGTCTAGATTCAGGTCTGTTAGGTTGCCATGTCATAAAATCTCAGTGAAAGATAAACTGTGGTGTGGCTCTGATCTCGTGGCTATTTCAGGTGTGGGACCAGGGCTAGGCTGAGGGCTCCCCTCACCCTGACTCCAGATAGCCTGAAGCATGGTCCCTAACTTCCTTCCGTGGTGGGGGTGGGTAGGTGAGCTGCACAATGGGCTCAGAGCTGGAGACCGGCGATGGAGACTCTCATCAACGTGTTCCACGCCCACTGCGGGCAAGGAGGGGAGACAAGTACAAGCTGAGCAAGAAGGAGCTAAAAGAGCTGCTGCAGACCGAGCTCTCTGGCTTCCTGGACGTAAGCAGAGTGGGGTACAGGGTGGAGTGGGTGAGGGGTGGAGGGACCACCTCCCTTCCATCTTCCCAACACAGCCCAGTTGTCTCCTTCCTCTCCAGACTTCTCTCCTGGGTTTTTCCAGGCTTCCCTACCCCTCCAGGCTCAAGACAAAAATACCCTAACTTATTAATCACCTGTTAAGTGCTAGGACCTATGCAGATGCATCCAATAACAAGGCTCACAGTCTAGAAGGGAAACACTGACACATGAAAGTAAACCATGAACACCAGGAAGTGAAATGTTCAGGAGACAGCAGAGTTGGAGGACCAAAAGAGGCCCCCGTCAGCTGACAGGAGGCAACGAGATCCCATCCCCGTGAAGTCTCGGGCCAACCATTCAGGAAGTACTCAGAGCTTTAACAGAATTGCCAGAAAGGATTCTGGGGAATAGTAACCTGACTGAAGTGGGCTCCTCCAAAGAGGTGCTACTTGAGCCACAGATTTCCACTGGAATATTATCAGGGCGAATGTAGACATTTTAGGAGGTATCTGCATGAACAGAAGCATGGAAGAAAAAGAATATGGAGCATGCTCAGTGGTTTTGACCCGAGTGAAGGGTGCAGAAGAGTAGGCTGCAAATGCTAACAGGGGCTTATATGGTAAAGAAGCCAGTAGAAAGTCAACCAGCTTTGAGATTTTATCAGGCCTGGGTTCCAATTCTGACTCTGGCAGCTTCTAGCTGTGTGACTTGGGAACATTCTTTAACCACCAAGTGTTAATTTCTTTCTTGTCTAGTAGGGGAATAATGAAACCTGCCTCATACTATTTGCCTTACAATTAGACAATGCTTGGAAGCTTGTTGCATCCTAGGCACCAAACCTAGGTAACTGATGTTGTTATTACTCTGCCTCATTAAGAAGCTTATTCTGTAGCCAACAGGAGGCCACAAGTGTGTTTTGAAGGGTGACTCAGAAGAATCCCATAATGAGATGTAGTTCTCCCTCTTGTTCATCTCTGCCTCCTTCTTCCCAATCAACCACCCCTCTTGCCCCTCATTCAGTACTATTCCCCTCTCTCTATACCTACCTCTCCATCTCCCCCCTCCACAGGCCCAGAAGGATGCAGACGCTGTGGACAAGGTGATGAAAGAGCTAGACGAGAATGGAGATGGGGAGGTGGACTTCCAAGAGTATGTGGTGCTGGTGGCTGCCCTCACAGTGGCCTGTAACAACTTTTTCTGGGAGAACAGTTGAGCAGGACAGCCCCAGGGGGCAGCGCCCTTCCCCTTCTCCCTGCTTCCCCCTTACCCCATTTTTCCCTTCCTACTCTCCTACCCTTGTCCACCCTCCACCGAGGGCGCAAGAGTAGTGGGCCCGGCCTGCAACTCATCTTTAATTAAAGGCTCTTCTCTCGCCAGCTGCCGTGTGTCTCCTTTGCAGTCTGGAAGTGAGTGAGAAAGTCAAGGTACCTCACTCCCAATTCACCTTATTTGGGAAGGGATCTTATTCGGAGAGAGGTCAAGGAAACATTACATCTTCCTAGCTGAGGATTGCTCAAGGCGTAGGAAGGCGGGCACTCAAGGTTCCAGCTGCAGATGTAGGAGACTTCAGCTTCTCAGCCAGAAAGCCAGAAGAATTTCCCTTCAATCTCCAAAGAATATCTACTGCGGACCTACCATATGCTAGGCATCGTGTAGGAACTGGGGACGTAGTAGTGAACAAACAAACACGACCCTTACCCTCTCATAAAGTCCAGGATGCCAGGCCATTAACACATGCACGTAAATGCTAGGAATGAAACAAAAGCATCCTGAGGCACGTATGTGGAGAAGGGTTGAAGATGTGTTCATTCGCTCATTCTTAAAACATTTATTTTTATGGGGGGGGGGGGCGAGCTGGGGAGAGGAGCAGAGAGAAGAGGAATCCCCAAGCAGGCTCCACGCTCAGCCCAGAGCCGGAAGCCGGCTGGATCCCACAGCACTGGGATCATGACCTGAGCTGATATCAAGAGTGCCAGCTCAAACTGGCTGAGTTTACCCAGGCGTCCCAAACGTGCGAGTATTTCTATTGCATCCCTGGGCATAAGAAAAATCCAACGCAGGTAGGTCTGCATCAAATGCGGATGACTGACAGGCGGAGAGGGCGTGGGAGGGGGAGCTGGACGCAGACACCGCCGGGAGAACTAACGACGTTCTGGGAAGAGACAGGAGCGCAGGGTACTGGTGCCTCCCTCCCACCCCCAGCCCGCTCTCCCGGCTCGCGGCAGCCCCCCCAACAGGGAGGGAGATGGCAAACCCCACTAAACAGTTTTACAGGGTCTGCCTCGGCCAGGGTTGGGGCGCCGCAAGGAAACACAACCACCTTCGCCCGCGAGGCCGAACCTCCGCCAGCGGACCAGGACACAACCGCGCGGCCGCGGTCGTAACGCCCTGACGACCCCCGACAGCAACCACTGGCCACGCCCCTCCGTGGGCGGAGCAGAGAGCACCTCGGCCACCGCTTGGCTAAGGACCTGTCTTCTCCCTAGGGCTCCGCCCCAATCCCCGCGCAGGCGTAGCGCAAACCTTCTCGCCCCCTAGCTGTGCGCGGATCCGGCGTCATACGTAATTGCGTCGACGCCATTTTAGCCGGTCCCACTCGGCTCTGGGCGTGGCGGCCATTTTGTTTTGGGCAGCGAGCGGGAGGCGGCGGCGGCGACGGCGGCTGTGGTGGCACAGACTCAAGGCAGGAAAGGGCTGGCCGGGCGAGCAGGCGGACCGGCCGACCAGACAGCCGCCCGGCTACAACGAGCTAACCTAGCGACCTACCGCTTACACCTCTAACCAACCGCCCACCCAGTCAGCTCAGGTTCGGCCGGACCCCGGCCCGCGCGCCGCAGGCGTGGTGGCAGCCCCGGGAGGCGCACTGGCGTCCGTTTCCTTCGGTGCGTTTCCGCGGCGGGACGGCCCGGGAGGCCCCGGGGGGCGGGGCCCTGGGCCGGCGGCCCTGACTGGGCGGTGAGGGGGCGTCGGAGCGTCGAGGCGGCCGCGGGCGGCCGCGGGTTCGGGAGGCCTTCCCTGCTCCCCCAGCCCGGCTCTCGCGAGGGCTCCCGCCTGGGTGTGGAGTCGGAAGCAGTTTCCAGACGGCTTTGCCTGCGTCCTGGTTCTCCGCGTTGGCTGCCCGTGAGGAGCGCCTGGCCAGCCCTCCCTCCCCGCCGCTGGCCGCGGACCTGGCCGCCCGGCGATCGGGGTCTGCTTGGGGAGGGTGAGCAGCTCCCTGCAGCCGAGGTTGAGGAGGACTGTCCTGGATGCGCTTAGCCCCCCTCAGCTTGCCCAGCTTGGCGTGCGTCTGCCATCTTGGGGGTTTTGGGAAGACACTTTCCTGTGGCCTCGAGATGTAGCGGTTTGCGGTAACTAGGGTGTAGACTTAAGCGCCCGATACGCGTTTTGGTGGGCTCTTCCATCGCCGTGATACAGGCCTTTTCTTTTCTTTCGCTGTTGGGTGAAGCCCTTGACGCCTGTAGAAATGAGGAGGTCCTTTTCCTGACTTGCTCATTCTGCTATTGTCCTTTGTAGATTCTCGGGATTTGAAGATGGCTGCACAGTCAGCGCCGAAAGTTGTGCTAAAAGCACCACCAAGATGTCTCTAAATGAGCGGTGAGGCAGCCAACAGCAACTTCAGCTCGTTCATAAGAAAACATTACTTAAGTTGGCTCTGGGGTCCAAGGCACAAAAACCAATTTTAAACTAATACCAACAGAAGGCTACAGACCTCTGTGTTTAGTTGCATCTTACGTGGTACACAAAACAAATTGGGCGGTTGTTTCAAAACCCCTTGTCAGTAGCTTTTTATGTTAAGCTGTCTGAAATATTTCTCTGGTGGGATGTATTTTAAGAAGACTCCTCACACCCTCTCTCTCTTCACATTTTTTACATTGATACAGGGGTGGTGCAGCTCGGTAGCATGGTACCGTGGCTGCACTGGGCTTGCTGCCCCGTCCGAGGCCGGCAGCGTTGTGTCTGGTCTGTAAGAGGCAGGCAGCAAGCTGTGGAATGTCCGAAGGCCCTCGAATGCCATTCTTGGGCCTTGTAAGAGGCACTTGCTTTGCTCCATTTCTCTTTCTGTCGATACTGCTTTTAGTTTGTTTTTGTGTTAGATTCCTTTACAGTTAAGTGTTGTTCTTTTTTGTTCCATTAAACTTACTTCGACAGGAATAATAGAAGAGTGTCTTCACAAGCTGTTCGGTGACTAAATTAATCTTGGTTTTCTCAGAAGCAATCACTTGGAATCAGGAAAAGTAATCATTTAAGCCTAAGAGAAGTTAAGGTACTTAAAGCAGTTTCTGTCTCTGAGAGCTCTTTATTGACTGCTTTTGACCAATGACTTTATTTTTTAATGTTTGTTATTTTCTAAATGGAGAGAGACAGAGCAAGTGGGGGGAGGGCCAGAGAGAAAGGGAGACCTAGAGTCTGAAGCAGGTTCCAGGCTCTGAGTTGTCAGCACAGAGCCCAACATGGGGCTCGAGCCCACGAACTGTGAGATCGTGACCTGAGCTAAAGTCGGACCAAGGATTTTATTAAGTTGATGTTAGATCACTAAAAGATTTAATTGACGTTTATTTTGCCTTTTCCGAAGCATATGTGCTGCTTATATCTTAGGGTGTGATACACACTGATTCTCCATATTACATGTTATTAAGTTACATATTTACATGTTATTCTCCATATTTACATATTACATGTTATTAAGAAATATGTTACACTCCTTTGATTTATATGGGGGTGCTAATTCTCTGGTCTGTGAGGTGCTCTAGTCCTTCCTTACGTTGTTCTTACAGTGCACCCTCAGGTTCCCCCACATTTTGGCTTTCTTGTTTGTCTTTGAAACCACATTTTCTGTCTTTTGTTGTCATCATATCTGCTTATTGCGTGTTTTCATATCTTCCACCTCTCTAAAAGCCTGAGCCCTTGTTATCTTTTTTGATTGAATGTGCTGCACTTAGCTGCATTTCTAAGTTTCTGATTCTTGCAAGTTTGTGGAAGCAGAGGAGTCTTTAACCCACATCAGCCTTGATCTAAGTGTACCACTTTACTTAAAAGTTCGTGGGATCTGGAGCTCCTGGTCTAGCAAGCCATGAAAATGCCAATAAATGTTTTGTAATAAAGCTTTTATTTAAACATCCATTTTGTTCGACCTTGAAGCTTTACTAATATGCTGAAGAACAAACAGCCGATGCCAGTGAATATTCGGGCTTCGATGCAGCAACAACAGCAGCTAGCCAGTGCCAGAAACAGAAGACTGGCCCAGCAGATGGAGAATAGACCCTCTGTCCAGGCAGCATTAAAACTTAAGCAGGTGAGAGGATGGGTCTTAATGCTCCAGAAGCAGCTGGTGATCTCTGTCAGGCAGTCCACTGAGGCTGTCAGGACATGATGGATGATTGCAAGGTGGCTCAGGGCAAACGCAGAAACTTCTCTGGAGGAAAGAGAAGTTCAGAGAATTCCCATTTTAGCAGGTACCAATAAGTAACTTCTTGTCTTTCTCTTTTAGGTAGTTTGCCATCAGTATGACCTGTGTGTATGTTATCAATGAGTATTGATCTCTTTTTTCCTGATCCTTTGGCCTTAAAGTAGATTTGCTGGATTTTACCACAAAGAAATTTGGGTTTTGTAGCCTCCAGAACTGTGAGAGAATAAACGTCTTTTGTTTGAAGCCAAAAAATGGAAAAAAATTTTTGATTTGTTTTAGATGATCTCAGAAAATCCTTTATTCCCTGTTAAATGAGTTACAAATTATGGAAATAACTTTATTTTTTCTCCTAGCACAGGAAGTCTGAACAGCCTTAATCAAACATTTTCAGTGCTAAAATATAGAAAGAATAGGGTGGCCTTCATCTCCACAGCACCTAAAGTTTTGTCAGTAAAATAGAGTGAGAGCACTGAGTACTTAAAGAATAAGTGGGTTCTCTTTCAAATTACCAGTAAGAGAGAATTCTGTTCAGACCTGAAATAAAACCTGCTCTTTATTATTCATAGACTTTATATGCGAGTCCGGAGAGTGGCTGTGGAGGATATGTCCAAGCTGTGGCTGGGCGTCTGGAGGGCGATGCCATGCAACTGTAAGGACTTTAACTGGTAGCGCTGCATGGCTGTGCATAAATTCAGCAGTTAAATATAACACCCTCCCACCCCCACCCTGAACTGTTGGGCTCACTGACCAAAAATAAACAAGGCCTTCTGCTTCAGCTACCTTAAGCCTTGGGAGTTCTTATATTTTGTCCCTGACTTAGGAAAGCCATAAAAAAAAGGCACCACCATTTTTCCAAGAGTAGGTATTATAAATTGCTGAAGATAAGCCCCTGACAGATCATTCCAGAAGACCTTTCAAGAAACTTTTTTCTTTTTTTCTTTTTTCGGTTCTTTTTTTTTTTTTTTTGGTTAAGAGAGTGTATGTGAGCAGAGGAGAAAGGCTGCAGAGGGAGAGAGAATCTTAAGCGGACTTCACGTTCAGCGCGGAGCCAGATGCTGGGCTCGAACTCCCAGATTCTGAGATCATGACCTGAGCTGAAATGAAATCAAGAGCTGGGCGCTCAACTGACTGAGTGCCCCAAGAAGAAGCTTTAAATGTAGCTGTGCAGAAAGCAGCCTCTGGAGTAGAGCTGACCAATAGAACCTTACACAGTGATAGAAATATTCTTTATCTGCTGTCCAGTATGATAGCCCCTAGCCATGTGTGACTACTGAGTACTCAAAATGTGGCTGGTGTAACTGAGGAGCTTTTAAAATTTATTTACTTGTAACTGAAATAGCCACGTGTGGCTAGTGGCCACCTTAGCGTAGAGCACAGCTGTAGAGTGAAAACTAGGTGGTATAGTTGACATCCTTAAGCTTCCTGTCTGTTAGAGTCCAGTATTGGCTGGCAGCTAAGGATTAAGAAGGGAGGACTTGTAAGCACTGTGCATTCCCCACTAAAGCACAGATTTTGGGGGGGAATATGCTCAGAATCACTGAACATAAGAGATTTGGAAAATGAATGAAGTCCTGACTTCCTAATTGTGTGCTGTCAGGGTGACACGACAGGCTCTTAAGGTCAGTTATGCCTAAGTGCATAATGTTCAGAAACTGCCCCTTTGTTTAGCTTATTATCTTGTGCTAGAAAGCTAATACAAAAAATCATTGGTAGTCATTTATGGGTGAAGCAGGAGGACATACAGAATTTATTTTCATTCCTATTGGCTAATGGTTTGTGGGAAAAACAGGTTTGCTGGGGCCTTGGTTGTGTTCAAGGCTACACAGTTTTGAAGGATTTGAAGGATCCTTTTCTTTTGAAGGATTTTTAACTTATTAAGATGTGGTCTTAATAGTTTTTCTTTGAGGGACAGATTATTGAATATCTCCATGTGCAGTATGTCCTTGTCCTCAAATATGTCCTTTAGTTTTGTGATTATAGCTCACCTGTCTTAATTCCAACACAGTTTGGCTATCTCTCTGGAGATACAGTTGAGTTACATGTTTATTTTGAATTAAAAGTTATCGTATTGGCTTAATGAGCTGTTTGCAAGGGTAGACATGGAATTAATGGCTATTTAAGAAATGTAAGGAAAGGTTTGACTTTTTGTGTTTATTTACATCTTAAGGTAAAAAGTGGATCGTCTGGAGATAGATACTCAGAGGAAAAATGGAACACACTGGCCTCTTTGACTGAAAAATCAAATCTTGTTTTTAAGTGACAAGAATTCAGATGAACTTGTAATTTAAATTTTTCCCAGAGTGTGATGAACTTCATTTGGTGTTTGAGTAAGCCTTTGAAGACAGTGGTAGTCCTTGGGCAAGTATGAATCCAGTCATATCATTGTCGACCTGTGGTTCAAAACAGAATCCAGGATTTGAAATACAGAGTTCTTACTAAAACTTACGTTTCATGTAGTGGCGTATGGCTTCTGTAGCCAAACTAGTGAGGTAATTTGTGTTGATGCCAATTTCATGGGACCATACTCAAGCTTTCATAAAAGCTCTGGATCAGAATTCTTCTTTTCTACCATGTTCTGAGGCAAAGGCTAGTTTCTGGATTAGGTTCTTTATATGACACCTACGGCAAGTTTATCTCCCTGCACACAGCCATCTCACTGCTTCTTTTTCTCTGCACTTTGAGTTGCTAGATGCCACTGGAATGCTTTTTTGATCTCAATCCCCCAACACCTTTTCTTCCAGAAGAGCTTAAAGCAGCGCCTGGGTAAGAGTAACATCCAGGCACGGTTAGGCCGACCCATAGGGACCCTGGCCAGGGGAGCAATCGGAGGACGAGGCCTGCCCATAATCCAGAGAGGCTTGCCCAGAGGAGGACTACGAGGGGGACGTGCCACCAGAACCCTGCTTAGGGGCGGGATGTCGCTCCGAGGTCAGTGCTGTGTGCTCGAACATTGTCGGGCCCTAACCCCTTCCCTTTTCTCTTGGGCTGCTTATGGACACATTTGTTTAACATCTTTAAGCCTGAATTTGTATTAATATAATTAATAACCTTTGAAATCACGTATTTTAATAGTGCTGCATGTCTTTTATCGATACCATTCCTTTTCTGATAATGTGCAATGGTGAGAGGCTATGACCTGCGTAACAACAGGTAATTCATGTCATCTCCATTCCATTTTGAAACACCCTGCTGCTGCTTAAACCAAAAGCACATTCAAGTTCTAGAAATAAGTCAAATCTAAGAAATTTTTGGTCTGTTGGCCTGTATCTTAACTATCTTTGTTCCCAGTACTAGTGAAACACGCTGTTCTATTTGGAAAAAAGAGAGGATAAGTTGGTCCATAGCACTTAGCTACATGTTATATTTTGGGCACTGTTAACACTGTTCCCCATGTTGTTCTTGTCCCTTGTGAGAACGTATTGAGAGCAGGAACCATATTATTGGTTTTTAAATCTACCTTAATGCTAGGCACATGTCGGATTATTCAGTAGATATTTATTGTATGTACTTACTAATTAACTTAACTCCCAGCTTCTTCCCAAAATGGGTTTGTGGTCAGACTTTGAATTGATTGAATAAAGAGCAGCTTGATCAATTCACACTTGGTGTGCAGCTTGCCCCCCCCCCCAACCTAAAAATTAACTGAATTAACTCTCATTTAACCTTCACCGCCTTCCTTTGGTTAGAGTCTACTTTGTCTCTCTTGGATTTACCTGCATATACATTGTATGCCTCCTCTCCAAGGTCAAAACCTGCTCCGAGGTGGACGAGCCGTAGCTCCCCGAATGGGCTTAAGAAGAGGTGGTGTTCGAGGTCGTGGAGGTCCTGGGAGAGGGGGCCTAGGGCGTGGAGCTATGGGTCGTGGCGGAATCGGTGGTAGAGGTTAGTCAGCTACCAACTTCAGAGAATAGCTCCCTTTTACTTCTCTCCCTTCAAAACTCAGAGCCACCTTTCTGCACAGCTTCAAGTCATAGGCAGGCTTATTGTTTGTCTTGTTTTGTTTTTTGAAACTGGCTTACTTTCTAAATTCACATGCGGTAGTGCAAAAGTCTGTCATGGGTTGTCTAAGAACCAGTCAGGTACATGTCAGAGCCAGATCATATGCAGTCTTTTTCCAGGTTCTTGCAAATTTAAATTGTATCGTTAAAATGACAAGATGGTCAGTTTGAGGTTTTACCTTTCTCTGTCCTTGCCCCACCACCACACACCCCATCCCATAGCTCAAAACCCCACTTTGAGTCTAAGATAAGAATAAAGAAGAGGGAGATGTACAAAAATGAAAGAGTGGAAAAGGATGGTGAGATTGGAGCTGGGTATTGATGTTGAAGCCAAGTAAATTCAAGGTAAAGTTTGTGTCTGTGGGAAATCAGATGACTTTTTTGATCAAGGTAGAAAGCAAGAAGGTACCATGTCAGTTAACTGACTCTTGTTGATAATCTTACCTTTGAGACTTAGTGCTACTTGTCTTGTGACCTCATCATGACCCAGATTGGAAAGGCATTTAATGGTGTTGCTGTTGTTAATCCAGACCTCAGGGGAGTTTCTGATACAGAGCTTAGTGGAAAACTCTCAACAACACCTGTCTAGGGTGGGAGCAAAATCTATTCCTGTAGCCCCTGTGTATATCGGCTTTGGTCCTTTTATAGTGTGTGGTGGGTCTTCCATAATTTATGACCTTGAAGTTGCCAAAGGACAATAACTGTTAGAAAAGGAAATTTGATAGCCAAGGGCTTAGTTTCTTCTCTCCCATTAATATGTTTGGCTCACTGAGTGAAGTACAAGCTCGTTTGGGTTTCAGGATGAAATAGCATGTTTCCAAATTATCTTGACCTGGTTTCTGACATCACAGGGGTGGGTGGGGGTCTAAAGTAGCTTTTCAGAAAGCTGTGTATGTTTTGTTAAGTGGATTGAAACCACCTCTCAGATAACCATAATTGTTAGAAGGCAATTAGAATCTGAGATAGAAGTGGCTGGGACTACTATAAATATTTTTCCCCATCTTCTCACATTGTTCCTATGTCATAGTAACTCCTCAGTCTCCTGATGTGGGGTCAGCTCATTAGTTTTAGTAAGTTTGAGGAGAGATGAGCTGATTTTCCAGAAAGCTCTCTAATAAGGCTTACCTTAAAAATTGTCTAGCCTTACACCTCCGTTTCTCTGTGCCCTTGTTACTTCTTCCCTGTCTTACTAAATGGGATTATCTATAATGTATTTTAATTAATAAACTTCTAGTGGGCCTCACACTTTAGATAATTTCTTTGTTTTAGGAGAGATTAAGAGTCTCTTGTCAGTTACTTTTGTCAATAGAATAAAAAGTCTTTAAATAGCATTTAGAGATGAGCATGTAAACAGGGATTCATTATGTGTGCTTTCCATGTGTTGCTTTCTACCCAATGTGTTTCCTGTTTTTCCAGATTTCTTCTCTTTGCCCTGCCCTTTCAGCCTTTCTCAGCTAGGCCCCACTGCTCTAAGGGGCATTTGCCGTAGCACCCATTAACCTACTTGTAACTGTTTTCTTTTTTTCCCCTTGGGCCAGGTCGGGGTATGATAGGTCGGGGAAGAGGGGGCTTTGGAGGCCGAGGCCGAGGCCGTGGACGAGGGAGAGGTGCCCTCACTCGCCCTGTGCTGACCAAGGAGCAGCTGGACAACCAGTTGGATGCGTACATGTCAAAAACAAAAGGACACCTGGATGCCGAGTTGGATGCTTATATGGCACAAACAGATCCAGAAACCAATGATTGAAACCTGCCCACCCTCCTGTGAGAGACTCTTGTTCAAAAGTCACCACATCTGTAAATAACCTTGAAATAACAGATGGAGAAGACACCTGATTGATGCTGGAAGGACCTATCACAATAGGCTACGGACTTAACTTGCCACCAGTTTGTGCATTTTAGTGTGTTCCTTTTACTTTTTTGATACTGTGTTGTATGAAACCCTTTTTTCCTCTGACTTGGATTTTGTTTGGTTGTGTTTGGGTTGTTCCTCCACCCCCATCGCTCTGACTTCTCTTTGAACATGAATGTGGTGGCCTTGTGGCTAGAACACTCTCTTCCTCCTCTGCCTCCCTTCACCTGTCCCTATGCTCTGACGTTCTAACATTTCATCTCTGTGTTCCCATGAAAAAGGCCTAGTAAGAGCCCATCGGTGTTCCTTCTTAATGCCTAGGTTCTGTGAAACAATTCTGTTCTACATTAATAGCCTCTTAAAAGTGTTGAGAAAATTTGGAGCTCAAAAATGCATTCTGCTACATTGATATTTTTAGCGTAGTTAATTAGGAACACGGACATAGCCGCAGGGCCACATAGGTTACACATGGTAGTGCCTCTGGTTTGATTGAAGTTACTTCTGTGGGCATTGACACCATATAAGGAGTGTGCTGGGTCGGGTGTGTGCACTTTCTACCCTGGAATTAGATGTATAAACTTTCCTTTTGTATCCTGTCCAAAGAGATACTTTTGGGTTCGCTTACACCTGCAATGGAGAGGAAATAGCCATTTGATTTGGCACATGCTTCAGAAAAGGGGATGGAATGCTGGCAGATCCCTTCTGGGAGGCCTCAGAAGGTACCCACGCTGAAAGGCTGTTATCCTTATGTTTATCCCAAACCAATCTTGGGCTTCTCCGTTCAGTGGCTTTGTTTGACCCTCTTTTTATTTCCCTTGAAGGTTTAATTAAGTTCAACTATATTCTGTCAACTGTTCCAGTTCTCCGTGGAATCTTGTATTTCTGGTTCGTCATAACAAGAAATTGTTCTCAAATCTAGCCAGGCCTACTACTATTATTGGACTCTTTGAAATGCTGTGGCCAGTATAACAATATTCTGACCTGCCCCTTTGTGGAGTTGAGTCCTTTTCTTCATAGTTGTCTTAAAATCAGGGTGGGGCGGCACGTACTGATAGGGCTTTGGGGCAGAAAGCGAAGAATTTGCCCCCTGAGTAAGCCTATGGTAAAATGATTAACCAGGGTACTAGCCTGTTTGTCCCAGAGGAAGCTCCAGCACAACGTTCTTTGGCAATATTCTGGACTGTCCTCTTGGGAAAGAAGAACCTAACAACGTTCTACCAAACCAGCTGCCGTTGAGGTGCCTGGCTCCCAAAATGGGAGGTTGTGCATGTGGCAAGCTGGGAAGGAAATTTTGGTTAAGACAGCCTGGACTTGAGTCCTGGGCTTCTTAGCCTCTGGGTTGTAAAGCAAGGGGTTTTAGTTAGTCCTGTAGAAGTGTGAACATGAGAAAACCACGTGGCGTTGGAGGACACAACCGCGCTTGCAAAATCCAACTGGTACGGTATCTGAGTGTACTATGATCCCTTTATATTAAAGAATGAACTGTGAGACTGGAAGTCTTTAGCTTGGACAGGTATTCCTAACCTGTCCTTGGAAGAGGTGGAAACCACTTTTATGTGCACAAGGCCAGTTGTAACCCCTTAGGTGGAGCCCAGACTCCCAAGACCTCTGTGAGGGAGGTGCTGATTGGCAGTGGGCGGCAACTTTTTGCAAACCTTTCCACTGGCTACAACAGGCACCTCTCAAGGCCTCCGGGACAGCTTTGTGAAGAAGGAAAGGGAACTACAGGGTGAGTAGGTTCCTTACCCTCTTCACACGACCTTGGTTGACCCTTCTCGGATTTTTCCCCAGCCTTTTTTGTTGACCTACCACTTGCCCTGAGGAAGGCATTCTGGTGTTTTTGGACCACTCCCCGTGTACCCCCCACCCTCCCATAACCCACTGAGATGGTCTAGGTCAGCCTCTTCTGCCCCCTTCCCAGGGTCCTTTCAACCCCACCACTCTGCTGACTCTGCTCCTCTTGCCCACAGGTGGCTGTCAGGACCTGCCCCATGTCCTCTACACCCATCTCTTGCACTTGCCCAGCCTGCAGTGCAGTGAGCTAAGACCAGCATCTGTGCGAACCTTTACTGTGAAAATGTCACAGCCCGACCTGGTGGTCAGGGAACCCTGAGGCGTCCTGGTGCCGGAGGCCGCTTTGAGGGTCTTCGCGGACCCTCTGTAGCTGTCCTCCCACCTCATGAAGGAGTTCATTCCCAGCAGTGGGCAAAAGGAACTCCTCTACTGGCCTTGGGCCCTCTAGGCCCCCTTGCTGCTCACCCTGGTTCCCAGCATCTCCTCAGCCCTGTTCCCACTTCTGCAACCCTCAGTCCCAGGTGAGTGTCCAGGGTAGAGAAGGACAAGGAGATACCGCCCAGCTCCTCCTTCAGCCACCCGTCTACCAAGGGCTCACCAAGTGGACACCAAAAAAGCGTGATTTGTTAGAAGGGCCTTGGGACAGGAGGGGGAAGAACATGCCAAGTGTAGGGAACAACAAATACAAACAGAGGCCTCAAAGTGTTGTGCATGCTGGGGAATGAGTGTACAGCGGACCTCCGAGGTGGGTTGGGAGACGCCACTGATACGACCAGGTAGCCCACAGTCTGTCGCCAAAGAGCTTGGGGTGGTGGGGAGCTGTGTAAATTGTGGGGTGGTTTACACAATGCTGGTGGGAGATGCAGATGGGTTAGAGGGAGCAAGGGTGGGGGCTGGGGGGCCATCAGGGCTGTTGGGTTTGTGCAGTACCTGGAGCGGTCTGGGCCTGAACCTGGGGAGAAGCCCACACCCTCGACACTTTAACGTCTGGGTGTCTGTTGGCCTGAGCAAGGACCTGAGGGAAGGCAGGGCGTCGGCGGCTCCCTGTCCCCCTCCCCTGCAGCAATCCCACGACACCTGGTCTGGAACCAGTGGCGACATCGCTGCCCACTCCCCGTGGCCCCACGCCCTAGAAGGAGCCAGGCCTCCAGGCAAGAGGCTCTGGCTGAGCATAGGACCCCGGCCTCCATAGGCCCAAACAGCAGCACCTACCTCCCCTCTTACAGGCTTCCTGGAGCCTCATCAGGTAGCTCCAGCCAATACACAGCCCAGACCAGCATGGTAAGTGGGGCCCAGAGAGGCTGGGACCTGGGATGAGGGCCTGGCCTCTGCGTCCCTGTTCCTCTTCCCATGGGCTATCCCATCCGTCCCCTGTGAAGCCCCAATACCTATCCCACTGGTTCTCCAGGCAACGAGGGAAGAGCAAGGGAGCCCAAGCCTCCATTTCCCTGGGCTCCAGGGACCTCTTAAGGGTCCACTCCCTCCCTATACACAAACAGATGCAGTGGCCACAATGGGGGTATATGGTCTGATTTCTGACCTTCCCCAGACACCATCTCCCCATTTTTACCTGGTTGTGGGAGATGTTCCAGGAGCCATCTGGCTACCCTATACTCCTGCTTGGGTGTGCTCTCCAGCCTGCAGCGTTCCCTGGCTCGTGAGGGCCTTTGACTACATGCTCAGGGGCAAAGGAGGGCAAGATAGGGGATCCCTGAGGGTGGAGACAGGCCAGGATGACCCTGGGACCTGTGATGCTAGCAATACTCAGTCATGGTCCTCTTCCTGTGCAGGGTAGGTCAGGCCAGAAGGTCTGGTGCAGGGCAGGCCTCACGAAGCCTCTTTAAAGGATTCACTAGATTCTCTATTGAGGTTTGATTTATTGAATTTCTTTACCCTTTAGTATAAGGTGACTATCTGCCTAAGATTTAAACATCCATGGTGTGGTATTTGTAGTTTATAAACAAGAAATGTATATTTGGTCTTCATCCTGTTCCTGGCACAGAGCTGCTAAAACCTGGAAGTTTCCTATACGAAGGACAATAAAGGGTCTTTTGCAGTGTTAATATTGACTTGCCGAAAGCCTCTAGGTGACAAGGATGCAGGCCGGTAAGAACTCAGTGACTGGAGGGTGGGACTGGAAGTTCCTCCAGGGAGGGGAGAGGGTCCATCCATCCCCAGCGGCCAATGAGTTAAGCAACCAAGCGTGTGTCATGAAGCCTCTACAAAACCCCAAAGGTGGGGTTCAGGGAGCCTCAGGGTTGGTGAACTCGTAGGGATTTGGGGAGAATGGTGCTCCTGGAGGGCACGGAAGTCCTGTGCCCTTCCCACACATACTTCACCCTCAGCATCTCTTTTATTTTATTTTATTTTTTAATGCTTATTATTTTAAAAGAGAGCGGGAGCAGTGGCCCTTCAGTTCTTGGCTTTTCCACAGAGGCTGTAGGAGATGTGGGTCATAAGAACTCCCCCTCCCAATCTCTGATCTCCCCTGATGTCCCTACCACCTGAGCGGTACTTGGGTTGACTGTCCCCTCCTTGCTGGCTCTGGGTCCCCGGATAGGTCCTGAGGAAGCTCTGTAGGGAGAAGGTGCAGTGGCTCAGGTGGTACAACCACCATGCCCTTGGTCCAGCAGGCCAATTGCGCCCCCACACCCAGTATGGAGCTGCGGGGGGAGGGGGGGCAGGCTTTCAGAGGGTCCTGCTTGGGGGAGGAGGGCTTTAACCAGGAAGGGGGCCTGACAGGTCCAGTTAACGTATTTCCTCATCCATTCCCCTTTCTGGGAGGCCCCCAGAACATGGTCTAGGGAGCCCTACAGTGCTTCAGTAGCAGAGCCCAAGGGGAAGCAGCAGGATGGGTGTGGGAAGGGGTGGAGCGGGCAATGAGGTCTGAGATTCCAGCTTTTTTCCCCAACTGGTGCTTCTGGAGGGCTGCCATCCCCACATGCCCCATGAGTGGGTTCCCTGGCCAGACCAGGATCTGGGTAGACTCCAGGACTCCTGCTTGTTACAAGGGGTCAGACGCTGAAAATGGAGTTCTGACCTCGGAGGCACTGAGGAGCGTGAGAAGGCTGTGGAGGCAGGCCTTTATCTTTCTAGTTTCCCCCCATCTCCTCTCTCTCCTCTGTTGGCTAACCTGAAAAAATTCCCCCAGGGGGAGGCGGGAGGGGTCTTATCATGCAGATTACCTCACCCTCCTTTGTAGGCTGGAGAGGGCCCTTGTGACAAACTGCCTTGTCGGTGCTGACCAGACACTCCCGACGGACCAGTTAAGACTACATTTCTGGGGGCGCCTGGGTGGCGCAGTCGGTTAAGCGTCCGACTTCAGCCAGGTCACGATCTCGCAGTCCGGGAGTTCGAGCCCCGCGTCAGGCTCTGGGCTGATGGCTCGGAGCCTGGAGCCTGTTTCCAATTCTGTGTCTCCCTCTCTCTCTGCCCCTCCCCCGTTCATGCTCTGTCTCTCTCTGTCGCAAAAATAAATAAACGTTGAAAAAAAAAAAATTTAAAAAAAAAAAGACTACATTTCTGGGAGAGGTTGAAACTGCAATTAGGTTAGGTATGAAGCCCAGGTTTGTGACTTGGCCTGACATAAGTAATCCCATCTTGGGCCTTGGTTTTCCTCTCGAAAAGTCCCTTGCCTGGTCTCCCTTACAGACGTTGATGTGGGAAACAAAAGCAGAAGAAAATGGCAGATAGAATTAAATTTCCTAATAACCTGCAGCCCATTGACAAATACTTGAGGCTGGCAGAGTAAAACGTTTCTCCAGGAACTCCCTACAGTCTCAATGCTGATGGCTTTGCTAGAATGAAAACAACCTTCTCTCCACAGGCAAGGGCCGCCAATATCCTGCGAGCCTTCTTTAGCATATGAAAGTCTCACTAGAAACTTCTCCTGGACTTTACCTGCCCCAGCTCCATAGTATATATAACCAGTGTCTCTTCATGGTCCCAGGGCAGCTCTTCCTGCCCACGGGTTCTGTCCCCGTGCTTTAATCAAATCACCTTTTTGCACCAAAGACGTCTTCAAGAATTCTTTCTTGGCTGTTGGCTCCAACCCCATGAACCCCACTATCACCCCAAAAACCTCATCAGATGTGTCCAAGAAACTGTGGAAACATGGATTCTAAAGTCCCTTTCAGGGGTGCCTGGCTGGCTCAGTCAGTAGAGCCTGTGACTCTTGATCTCTGGGCGGTGAGTTCAAGCCCCACATTGGGGGTAGAGATTACTTTGAAGATGAATGAATGAATACAACAAAGTCCCTTTCAGCATTTGTATTCTCTGAGCAGGGTTATTACGTAATCTGGTATTCTAGAGTGCAGACTGACCTGGAGGGGAGGGAGCCAGCAGGCAAGATCAGTCAGGAGGCTGTGGCAGGGCCCTCAGGAGAGAGAAGTGCTGACTGGAGGTGATAGAGTGGGAAGGAAAGCACAGAAGCAAAACACAGAGTGATTTTTCCAGAGAACCAGCCTTTGAAGTAGGGTTACCAGATAAAATACTTCTATTGAGAAATTTTGTTTTTATCTGAAATCCACATTTACCTAGTGTCCCGGGGCTTTCTGATTGTTGTTTTACAAATTTCACAACCCTACTTCAAAAATGTACCTGAAGGGACTGTGACCTAACTTGGGGGCTTCTTGTAGAGACATTGAGCCACCAACCTCCTTTCCCAGCCCCGGCCAGCCCTTTTCTCTCTCTCTACAGCACAGGCCTCAAGGATGTGGCCTTTCTCCCTTTCCTCAACACTGTCCTCACTCCCTCCATCCCCTGGGCTCCCCCTCACAAGGCCTGACTCTGGGGCGGGCTGCAGGTACCAGAGTTACCCCTTCCCGTCGCTTACTCCCATAATAAGCCTGCAGCCTCTCCTGAGACTCAGCTCTGATCACTAGAGGGAAAGATACAGGAAGACAAAGACAACACGACAAAAAGCGTACAAGGCTTTAAAAGGGATCACACTTGGGGCCTCGGGTTTTCAGCTGTGGACCACCACTCCTCCACAGCGATTTAAACACCTCCTCTTTTGTTCCTGAGGAGGAAGCTCGAGGCTGAACATTCTGGTGCCATCTATGTCCGGGGACCCCTTTGCCGTCCAAGAGCACTTCTGCACTCACTGCACCCCACGGCCCACAGGACTGCGAGCCGCTGGAACGCACTGGAGCTTAAGAGACTGGGCCTGATGTTGAGAATTCAAGACATGTATGTAAACTCTCTGGAAAGGCATGAAAAATGCAACAAAACTAAGGAAGCTTTTTGAGGGAAGGAAAAAACACAGGTGCCTGGATGGTTCAGTTGGTTAAGTGTCTGACTTAGCTCAGGTCATGATCCCATGGCTCATGGGTTCAAGCCCTACGTCGGGCTCTGTGCTGACAGCTCAGAGCCTGGAGCCTGCGTCAGATTCCGTGTTTCCCTCTGTCTCTCTGCCCTGCCTCCACTGGCATTCTGTTTCTCTCTCTCTCAAAAATAGAGAAACATTAAACAAAATTCGGGGGTGTGGGGGTGGCTTCCGGGGGGCTCAGTCGGTTAAGTGTCCGACTTCAGCTCGGGTCATGATCTCACAGCTTGTGAGTTCAAGCCCCGCATCAGGCTCTGTGCTGACAGCTCCAAGTCTGGAGCCTGCTTGGGATTCTTTGTCTCCCTCTCTCTGCCCCTCCCCCGCTCGCACTCTGTCTCTCTCCAAAAATAAACACTAAAAAAATTTGGGGGGGGGGGCTGCCTGGGTGGCTCAGTGGGTTAAGCATCTGACTTCAGCTCAGTCATGATCTCACGGTTCATGGGTTCAAGCCTTGCATCAGGCTCTGTGCTGACAGCTCAGAGCCTGGAGCCTGCTTCGGATTCTGTGTCTCCCTCTCTCTCTGCCCCTCACCTGCTTGCTCTCTCTCGAAAATAAATAAAAACATTTAAAAAAATTTTTTTTAATATGAAAACACATGTAGGCTTTAAATTTTGCTTTACTGTGGCAAAATGCACATAAAATTTACCACTGTCGTTTTTTTGAGAGAGAGCAAGTGGGGGAGGGGCAGGGAGGGGGGGGGGCCGAGAATCCCAAGCAGGCTCCTCACTGTCCATGCAGAGCCCAATGTGGGGTTCAGTCTCATGAACCATGAAATCATAACCTGAGCTGAAGTCAAGGTGCTTAACCAACTGAGGCACCCAGGAGCACCCACTTTCACCATTTTTAAGTGTACTTGTCAGTGGCATTAAGTAAGTTCATCATCATACTCCTCTTTAGAACTTTTTATCATCCCATACCGAGACTCTACCCATGAAACAGTAACTCCTCATTCACCTTTCCCTTCCGGCCCCTGCAACACTGTGCTGATAGAGAAGAAACCACATTTTATGTCCATGAATGGACTGCTCTGGGCACTTTCTGTAATAACCAGACAGTATGTGTCTTCGTTTCTGGCTTATTTTTCCCAGCGTGATGTCTCCAAGGTTCACCCTCTGGGAGCATGTGCCAGAACTCCATTCCTTTTACCAGGCACCGGGGTGGCTCAGTTGGTTGGTTAAGCATCAGACTCTTGATCTCGACTCAAGTCACAGACTCAAGTCACAACCTCATGGTTTGTTGAGTTCAAGCCCGGTGTCAAGCTCTGTGCTGACAGTGTGAGGCCTGCTTAGGATTCATTCTCAAAATAATACATAACCTCTAAAAAAAAAAAAAAATCATTCCCTTTGAGACTTGATAGTGTCCTGTGCAGCTGTTTGTTTTTTTTTTTTTAATGTTTATTTTGAGAGAGAGAGTGAGCAGGGAAGGGGCAGAGAGAGAGAATCCCAAGCAGGTTCCGTGCTGTCGGCACAGAGCCTGATCGAGCCAGCCAGGCGCCCCATTCCTACAGTTTTATACATACCGTAGTGCCCTTAAAAAAATACACTCTCAAATTTAGAAACAGGAACCTATACTAGGAATACAATCTGGTTTTCTCATCAAATTAACAGGAGAGGGCTATGCACAACTGACGAGACGAGCATTTATTTTCCACCTTTGCAGAAAACCAAAGATAGGCGCCCCCAAAATGGTTCCTCCCGGCCCGCGGAAGTCTGGAGACCCACCCGCCAACAGCACCCTCTGGGGCCTCCGAGGACCTACAGCTCCGCCTAACCGCCGGCAGTGGCGGAGACTCGGTTTCCAGAAGCCCCCCGGCTGGGTCCCGCCCACAGCTCTGCCGGGCGCCCCCTGGCGGCGCGCTTCAGCTCGGCTTCCAGTTCCCGGCGGCCCCGCGCGGCACGTTCTCGGCGGAAGGGCTGCTCGCGATGGCTGGGCTGGTTCTGCCGCTGTGTCCGGGGCAGGGACCCCCGTGGCGGGTCCCGCAGGCCGCGATCTCTTCGCCGAGGGGCTCCTCGAGTTCCTGCGACCGGCTGTGCAGCAGCTGGACTCTCACGTCCACGCTGTCAGGTCCGAGAGGGAAGGGAGGGGTGGGGCCTCTTGGTTTGGCTGTGGGAGGCAGGGGGGCGCCGGGAAGGGGCGGGGCCAGGTCCGGAAGGGGCGGGGCTGGCGGGAGGCTGCGGGCCTAGGCTGGCTTGGCTCAGGTCTCGGGAAGCCTGTAGGGGAGTCGGCTCTTTGAGTCCCATGAACTGACCGTGTAGGCCTCGTAACTCTTTGCAGAGAGAGCCAGGTAGAGCTCCGGGAGCAAATTGACAACTTGGCTACTGGTGAGTAAGCATCCCTGCATTCCCGCGATCCTGCAGCTCGTTTTTAGGACCTCGTGTCTAGCCCACCTCCGGGTGGGTTTGTGTCGTGTGCTTCCAGGACATCAGGGCTCCAGTGATTCCTGCTTCCCTAAGTTTCTAGTGACCGGCCCATGTGGGTGCAGGCGTGTCTTCATCCCACTTACCAGCCTGCCTTCCCCAAGAACGAGGAGCCATTAGGTGTTAGTTTGCAGCTTACTTCCATCCCCCAGAGCTGTGCCGAATCAACGAGGATCAGAAAGTGGCCCTGGATCTCGACCCCTATGTCAAGAAGCTGCTTAATGCCCGGCGACGAGTTGTCTTGGTCAACAACATTCTGCAGAATGCGCAGGTAAAGGAATTCCCTGCGAACAGCGATCCTTTAGAAGTCCTCAGGGTATTCTCATATTCAAGGGATGACCATAAAAGTCACTGTGATTTTTAGTCTTTGGGGAAAGACAGTTGTCAACCAGTGTCAGCCATAATAGATCTTATCATCTTCATTCTCCATACCCAGCTGCCCTCATTTAATGCTCTTTGCACCTTAGAGGACTTACATCAAGAGGGAGCGAGGCCAGGGTATTTTCCCGCATCTAGCGGACAGGGCGTTCTGAAGCTTTACACGGAGCAGTTAGGATTCCAAATCTTGTCTTGTAGGAACGGCTGAGGCGACTAAACCACAGTGTTGCCAAGGAAACAGCCCGCAGGAGGGCAATGCTGGATTCAGGAGTTACCCTTCTGGTTCCCCGAGCAAGTAAACAGGCCGGAAGATGGGGCTCATGCCTGGCCCCATAATAGCACAAGTACTCTTCCCCAGCTGCCTTGCTTCCTCCAGGAACTCCCTGTAGACCTTGGGACATCAAACAGGCAGCCCAGTTGTTTCTGTCTGAAGCACTTAAGTCTTACCCACTTATATGGGGCCCAAAGAAACCTGTGTACAGCAGGACTAATGATCCCAAAGGATTTATTATGGCTCTTGCTTCCAAGAATGGGCTGAGGACTCTACCTTTTTAAAACCTACATTCTCAAGGCCCAGCTCCTCTACCTTCAAGCCTAGTTAATGAGGGGCTTCCTCCATTGCATGTCCTCTACCTGTGACTGTTTTCCTTTGTTTACACTGAGGATTTGAAGGGCAGGCAAAGTCAAGGTAATGACCTCTGTCTACCCTCTTTTGTTGATTGCACTGGGCTTGAATACAGTAGCAGTATTGGTAGAACCATTTCATTCAATAAATGCTTAACAGTGTTCTAGTTTACTTTGGTATATGGAAAGGTTCCAAGAATCTTTGTAGAAACTTTAATGCAGATACAGCTTCAAATTGTGATCTAGTGTTTACAATGAGAAGACTCAAATACCACTTTCATTGAAAAGTACAGAAAGCAAAAAGGGTGCCAGATGCCAGGAAAAAACGAGCAAGAGCCCTACGAGGAAGTACTTTAATCACTTTTCTCAGGAAAAAAAAAAATTCCAGACACTAACAGTTCACAACATTTCAACAACAAAGTACTGTTTGAGGGAGGTTTCCAGGACCTGGGGACCTCTGAAGTCTTAGGAAGAAAAGCTGGTCTCCTGCTTCACTATAGATGGATGGCCTAGGTCGTAAATGGGAGACTTCTGGCTGTTGAGCCAAGTGGAAACCCAGTGGAATGGACACTTCCTTCTATAGTTTCTTTTCCTTCCTGTCTCCCTTTTCCCTCAGAAATGCCACCACGTGAAGTCCAGCAGCATTAGCTTGGGCCTCCAGTCTTCACCTTGGACAAGAAAGGGATGAAGATAGGAAGGAAGGTCACTCCTGAGTCTCCATGCTTTCCTCTTCCTCTCCTTGAGGTGGTTCTTCCGTATTCTCCTCCTCTTCTTCTCCTTCCTTCTTCTCTGGTGGCTTCTCATAAGCCTTTTCTGAAGGTGTCACTATCACTCCATCCCAGGTAGAGATTTCAGAAGCAAGATCTGGAAAAAAAACGCGATTTCAGGCAACTAGCCCAGCATACAAGTCATAACCTACACAGTAGAAATAGTAACACATCTGAATAGTGTAGAGCTTTGTAGAGCAGAGTACCATAAAGATCCCCTGACCCACAACGATCACTCACAGCTGGCATCACCCTCCTGGCCGAGAATCTTCCGAAAGCCACATGTGAGAGGATTCGGACCAGAGTCTGAGCTGTGTAGCACACCATGTCCTAAAGGAGAGCAGAGTGAGAGTAAACTAGAAAGGGGAGTTAAAGTACCGTATCTGATGAATATTCTCATGAAAACAGTTGAGGACAACTTTAATTTCAAGACCAAAGTATGTGAGAACCCCCAAATCCTTGACCCCTAAAGACCACATTGCGTCTGCCTTCTGATCTGGAGTATTCAAGAGTAGGACACAACATGCAATTGCAGAGCTGACCCATACCTGTGTTCCAGAGTCATGACTGTGTGTACTCTGAAGTTGCCACTCTCACAGGGTCAGTGATACCCACTGACCCTGGCAGGAACAGTCCTGCAGCCAGGATCTGTAAGCAACGTCTGAAGCACACGAGAACGTTTTAAAAAAAAACACACAAGACCTCTTACGCCCAGCCCCAAACCCAAAGAAGCATGCTGTACCTGTATGCACGTTTAGGGCCAAAGGCTGTCTGGTGGGATTGTTCATCACAGCATAGTGCCCCTGGAAATAATCAACATGGTAGGTGTGCCATAAACTTGACAATTCTAGCCACACAACTGAAACCTCAAACATTCACAAAACAGATTACTGAAGTCTAAGTAAAATGTTCCATATTCAGAAGCAGTTCTGAAACTAGCTGCTCATTCACTGATTTCTCATATCTCATTACTAAAATTACATCAGTAACGAAGAGGAATAGGGACAGTAAAATTACTCATTCAACTGAAACTCTAAAACCCAACGAAGTAATAAACACCATGTATTTACTGAATTATTGCCCACCATGAGACTGATTTTCAGCTTCACCAAATTTCCGATCCTGGTCGGTTTCAGAATAACTGCTGTTAAATAGGGGTGACCAGGAACTCCAACTGCCCTTTACTTACAAGTAAGTCAAGGATCCAGGGTGTGAGGGGCTCAAAGCCAGGAAAACGAATTCTCAGGTCCTTCAACAGTCTGATGAGAACTTTAACTCTGAAAGTAAGAGGAACCCAGGGATTAAAATAACATCATGTACTTCCATCCCTGAGGTACAGAGCTGTTGTTATTTCTCAAACTACACATTTTGTTTCTCTCCATCTAAATTTGCTTACTTAGGGGCACCCGGGTGGCTTAGTCAGTTAAGTGTCTGACTTCAGCTCAGGTCATGATCCTACAGTTCATGGGTTCAAACCCCCACATCAGGCCTCTGTGCTGACAGCCTGGAGCCTGAAGCCTGCTTTGGATTCTGTGTCTCCCTCTCTCTCTGCCCTTCCCCACTCACTGGCATGCTCTCTCTCAAATGAATGTTAACAAAAAACAACCTTTTAATTTGCTTACATAAGGTGTATTAAAAAAAAAAAAAAAAGAAAAGAAACCTGGCCAATTATAGCCAAAGAGTTTTAACAGAGGAAGTATGGAGGTATCCTGCTATTCAGTATAATTAGAATAATTAGGTTATTTAAACTCAAATAGCAAGGAACTCACGTGGACTGAGAAGCATTTTCCTCAAACCAGCGGGCATGTCTGATGGCTGCTAAGGCACTCTGCAACACCTTGATGTCCACTACAAGACCAGCAGAACAGGCCACAATGAAACACTCCTGTTACTAAGCAAGCAATTCAGCCTCCTTGTAATTTCTTAAACCACCCCCAGGTTCCTCAGACCAGCAAATCACTTGTCCAGAAATCACTATTCCTCCCCTAAACCAAATCTGTAAGCACGCAAGATCCACAACTTTCTCCAAGAGCCCATTCCCTCCACAAATACTGTCCTCCAATCCACTTGCTTTCTTGGCCATCCTGTCTGACAGTTTCACTAGCAAGCTAGTAAAACTGTCTCCAAATTACAGAGGGAGATAGTGAAGTTTGGGGGTCAACTTAGGTCCAGAAGGTTTCACGTGGAATAGCAACTAGCTAAACACTCAGCAGCAACCTTGTCTTATACCATATTTTGAATTTCCCCCAAGTATCCCAGAAATGGAAAAAAGGTACTAACAGTGGAGTTCTGGGTCCAGTTTTCGGAGATTGGGTGGCACTGTTGTAATGAGAATCTTCACTGTAGCATCAGAGGAACTGATCTCGAAACAGTTTCATTGGTCAGCATGGTCAAACTGAAAGAAAATCAAAACCTGTAATGCCCCCATCTCCCTTAGATGACCAGAGGTAAATATAGGGTTGAAGTAGGAGAGCAGATAGGTTTCTAAAAACAGCAAGAGTCCAGAATGAGGATTCAAAATACTTTTATAAGAAAGAGATGGGGCGCCTGGCTGGCTCAGTTGGAAGAGCATGGGACACTTGACCTCTGGGCACGAGTTCGAGCCCCCACACTGGGTGCAGAGATTACTTAAATATATATATAAACTTCAGAAAAATAAAAAAATAAATAAAAGTAACGGAGATGAACTGGGTATCAAACACTGGAGATCACTGCAAAAACTTCCGCAACATAGAACTCTGCATTCAAGAGGCGGCTGGCTCAGAATGGGTGGCTCAGTCAGTTAAGCACCAACTTCAGCTCAGGTCATGATTTCGCTGTTGGTGAGTTCAAGCTCCACATCGGGCTCTCTGCCGTCAGTGCACACACAGCCTGCTTTGGATCCTCTGTCTCCCTCTCTCTCTGCCCCGCCCCTCAAAAATAAACAGTAACAAAAAAAATCTCTGCATTCACTCTTCTTCTAGCCTGACCTTTGTTAAAAGTGTAGTTGTCATTATCGACCTGGCTCCTACTGAATACACATCCAACAACAGACTCAAACCAACCTTCAGAAGGATCTTGTGCCCTTAGGCTTTCCACAACTTTGTTCCCTAGGGCAGCAACAGCTTCCACTAGATTGAGAGAAAAGGAGACCATGAGCATTGTAATTACTCACGTACTTTCTGTACATCTCTATGGTATTCCACACCGATTTGTGCCCCATGTACAAGGCTGGAGCAAGGGCAAGCAACAGAATAAACACTTTTACAAGGGAAAGCTAACACTTGAACAGAGAAACAGGAAGTCTCAGGGAATAGGCCACCTCCTATACCCACATCCTTTTATAGGAGAGTTTCTTGTCAGTGGCACTAATGCCATGTGGGACTGGAGGTAAGGCACCACCCTGTGCACTGCAGGGAACTCAGCGGCATCCCCGACCTCCACTCCTTGATGCCAGTAGCCCCAAATGTCTCCAGACACTGCCAGATGTCCCATGAGGGACAAAACCACCCCCTGTTGAGAAACGCTGCCCTGTAGTAACTGGCCATACATTCTTTCAGGACACACAGCCCAGACTTTGTCCTTTATTACCCCAATATACCATTAAAAAAAATGAATTCCCCATTCGTTTTCCAAACAACTTTTCTGCAAGAGATTTGGGCTTTAAAGATCCCTATGCCTCAAATGCAACTTTCTGCTTCCTGTGGCCAGAAAAGAGGTGCACTCACATGTTGGCAGAATCTTTAGGATTACCACCAGGTCGGCCACGTTGTGTCCGGTTGTCATTGTTCCCTTTTATATTATCCCACCTGTCGGACTTCTTCAATTTGCTGTTGGAAAAGGGATTTCGGGGGGGGGGGGGGATGTAGAAGTGAAAGATGGCCTAATTCCTCTCAGAATCAATGACCAACACAATTATTACCCAGAATTGGAAGTAGCAGAGGTCAAATGATATCCCAAAACAACCACATGAAACGCCTGATACAGTATGGCTAGCTGATAGCAGTAACACAAGTTTTTATCCCTGAGATCACCACTAGTAGAAAGGAATCCCACTATACTTTCCTTTCCATTTCAAACTTGGCTTTGGAGATTAAGGAAACTTCCACACAACCAAGGCTGCCCTTTTCTATGACTAAATCATTAAAGACTCACCACTTCAAACGTCCCTGGAGCCACAATCAATTGTCAATCACATTGTTTATTTTTGTCACCAGGGAAAGGATAGAGGCCTAAAAAACAGCATAAAATAAAAAATGCCCTGAAGTGAAAAATTACAGGCAACTTTTCAGAGTTTGAGTATTTTCCCCTAATCCCTTCTAGACAAGCTGAATCAATACCTACACAGGGTTTTGAAAAGACTCTGACCCTTCTGGCCTTGAATATGCCAGGAGAGTAACTTTTTGGCCCAAAGACAGAGTCCCCAGTGACAATACGAAAGCACAGGTAATGCTTATACAATCCACCTGGCACTCTCCCTCTACCCACAAGGAGAAACCAGGCGAACAATTAAACCCTCTGTCAAGTTTAGGCTCTGGTAACAGGAACCTCACCACGGTTATTCACTTCTCTGGCTTTCTTAGAGAAATCCGAGGAGGAAAGCCAAAAGAATTACCTGTTCGGCAGAATTAGGAGCAAGGTCCTGATTCCTCTTCAGCAAGGCCTCACTGAAGGAAGTTTCATCAGGTGCTGGCTTGACCCGGGGGAAGGCCATTTCACACTACAGCAGAAAGAAACAAGGATACACTGTTTACCGAAAATAATGCATAGGATGGATCCTTTGCTCTGTTGCCACAACAGAAAAAAAACTGCAAAGAGAACATTCTACGCTTCTTTTTACTCCTTAAGATATTCAAACAAGGACACCCGCCACAAGGACTGGCCATAATGTAAGCTCTCAGCGCTTTTACACCGACAGACAAGCCAGAGACCCAGTTAACCTTTTAGAACAAAGATTACAATCCCGTTACTGCCAACAGGGCCAAGCACTCACCAAATAGAAATCAAATGGAATATGTGGCACGAAGGGCCTGAACCTAAAACGAGAACAACAAGGCAGATCATTCATCAGATGAAGTGGGGCCACACTCCTCAGCGGGGAGCCCGGGAGCTGGACCTCACAGAGGCGGGGCACCCAGCGCCCCCCAGACTGCAGCCGGGAGGACTGAAGCGCGGACCGAGCCGTGCACAGGTGCTAGGAACCGGCACTCACCCTCCTCCGGGCCCTCCTCTGGAACCAAAGCGCCCGCCACGACCACGGCCTCGGTCACCCCTACAAGGGCAGAGATTTAACTGGTGACCCCGCCGAAGGAGCCCGCAGGACACCGGCCGCTCTGACTCCCGCTTGCGCTTCTCGCTGCAGGTGCCCAGCGTCACACACCGCGCCTCCTCCCTGGACGACTCCAGCACAACCCACAGCGAACAACGCCGGGCTGCAACACCGGGTCCCCGCGAGAAATGCCCATAAACCCGGGGCACGGCCCCCAGCACTCGAGGGACGAAAGCGGGCTGCCTCCTTTATCCACCGACGCGGTGGAGCCTCTACCCGCACACCCTCTATCCCCCGGACGTGGCGCGCTGGGTCCCCACGCCTCCACAGCCCCCGACCGCCGCCGTCGCCCCGGCCGAGAGCTCTCGGGCTTCGGGCAGACCCCGGACGCGCGGCCCCGTCGGGAGCCCCGCTCCTGTCGGCCCACCTTCCCGAACTTTTCGGGGGAGCACCCTGAGCCTTCGCAGAGCAGCCCAGTGCCCTCACCTCATGGCGCCCTAAACCCCGAACAATGGAGTCCACGCCAACCGCCCCCTCTCCTCGGGGAGGAGCAGACGACCCGAGACGCGGCTCGCTGGCGCGTCCCACAAACTCCGCCGCGATTGGGCCGCGCCGCACCCCGCCGCTAATGCCCATTGGTTTACTTTGGCAGACCGGCCTACAGACCAATAAAAAAACGCCTGCTATGTCAGAAATTAGCCAATAAGAACAGATTTGCCAGTAGTGACTATTTTTGTAACCAGACACTAGGTGGCGCGGTGTACAGAAGCCAGAGGAGACTTTCTATATGATTCCAGATCACACTTGTGTTATAGTAGCAGAGTGGCGCAGCGGAAGCGTGCTGGGCCCATAACCCAGAGGTCGATGGATCGAAACCATCCTCTGCTACAGGACTTTTTTTCTTCCTTCTTCTTTCCTGCGTTTTCCTCCTTCAGGACACTATTTGGAGTTCAATTTCTTTAGTGCTTTTTGGTTTTTTTCCCTTTTCTTTTTTTCCTCCGGACACTATTTGGAGTTCAATTTTCTTCAGTACTTAAAATCGCCTGTTACTTTCTCCTTCCTCAAAATGCAGCCTTTAAAACCTGTTTTTGCCATCAGCAAGTGAAACGGGAACGGGAAGGACTTTAAGCAACACCACGCCTGGGTGGAGTTCACCGAAGGCTGGAAATTTACGGCAGGAGAAGCGGATTTGAGAAAAGGGCATATACTGCCGGAACCAGAGGGAAAAGCACTGATGATAAGGGACTAGAAGTGAAACTGAGGCAGCCTTTGAAAGAAGAGCTCAGAAAAACGAGCAGGGGGCAAGTGAAAGGGAGCAGCCCTCGACCGCACATCCGCCGCCGCTCCCCTGCGGCCCGCGTCCTCCGCCGGGTCAGCGCGCTCCCGCCCGGCGAGCACGCGCACGCGCTGTCCTTGCGAGCACGACGGCGCGCGGCGCTGCTCCTGCGCCTTCCGCGAGTCCTCGTTCTCCCGCTTCTTGTCTGCTCTTGTACTGATGAACGTGTATCTCCTTCCCCGCCTCTGTTAATTGGAAGTTACGCATTCTTTAGCGGTTACTCTAAAAATTACACCATACATCCTTGAGTTTGCGAAGTCTGGTTTTATGCAGTACTTATACCCTCCTCGTAAAAATGCAGAGACACTGTAACTACATTTACCACCATCACTCCCCCAGAATTAGTTGCTGTTGTTGTAATTCTGTTAAATACTTTACTGATGTATAATTTACTACAGCAAAATGCACAGATCTTAAGCTTTCCTCTCGATTAATTGAGTAATGCATTCTGTAACCATCACGTAATGTATTCATGTAACCATCACGCAGGTTAAGATAACATTTTCATCACTTAAAGTTCGCTCATACCCCTTTACCCTGCCCCTGGAGGGAATCACGATTCCTATTTATTTCCTATTTCTGTGAGCACGGATTAGTTTTTGTCTGTTCTTGAACTTCACATCAATGGACTCATACTGTATGTACTCCCCCCCCCCCCCCCCACCCCCAGTTTCTCTTGCTTGACACGTTTCAAGATTCTCCACGTTTTTGCACTTATCAGCAATGTGTTTATTTTTATTTATGAGTAGCATTCCATTGCTTGAGTATATCCATTCTCTTGTGGAGCCATTATTCCCACTGGCTGAGACACACAGGAACACATTTTGGTTGTTTCTACTTTGAAGCCATTATGAGTAAAGCTGCTATGAACCTTTTTTGTGGAAGATTTGTGTGGCCAGATACATTCGTTTCTCTTGGTAGGTGTACATGTGTACAGAATTTAAATTCTGTATTATTATTTTTTAAGCAAGCTCTATGCCACACCTGGGTCTCAAATTCAGGACACCTCCCCCCACCCCCTGATGAAGCGTCCCATGGCTCCACCCACGAGCCAGCCCGGTGCCCCTTTCACCTTTGTTTCTGAAGGACATTTTTCTCTGCATAGGGATCTCTAGCTTGGAGGTTATCTTCTTTCAGCACATTTATGGTATTATTTTGCTATCTTTGGCTTCCACTTTGCTGTGAAAAAGAATTGCCAACCTAATGGTTGCTCTTTTCAAAGTAATCAATCCTCCTTTTTTCCTATTTGTATTTTTAAATTTTTTAAAGTTATTTATTTATTTGGAGAGAGAGAAACAGACCAGATGAGTGGGGGAAGGGCAAAGGTAGGGGGAGAGAGACCAAGCAGACTCCACGCTGCCCGTGTAGAGCCTGATGAGGGACTTGAATTCACAAACTGAGAGATCATGACCTGAGCTGAAGCCAAGAGCTGGCTGCTTAACCGACTGAGCTACCAAGACACCCTTTCCTATTTTAAAGATTTAGCCTTTGATTTAATTTCCCACTATTTCACCCCGATGGGTCCCAATATGGATGTTTTTAACCTCACTTGAAGTTTGTTGAACTTCTTGAATCTGTGGCTTAATGTATTCCATCTATTTTTTTAAGTTTCTCAGCCATAATCACTTCAAATATTGCTTCTACCCTGTTTTTTTCCCCTCCTTTCGGGGCTCCAAATAAAGGTGTTAGATTTTTTCACAGTATCCTTTCTAACACTCTCTTATGTTTCCCATCTCTGTTTAACCTGTGCTTCACTGTTGGTAGTTTCTCCATTCTTTCTTCCAGTGCATTCCTTGCTCCTCAGTTGAGTCTAACTGTTTAAACTCATCGATTGATTCTTAATTTTGTTTTTTGAATATCTTGGGTGTGAATTTTCTATTTATTTCTGGTTTACCCAAGTCCAAGGTTTCCCCCCAAGAGGCAGCTTTCAGGACCCTAACCCAAAATAGGAAGGTGGCTTGCCAGGTTTCTCACCTTCAGGGACATTTGGACTACAATTTTTGTCTCACTTGCCCCACACAACGCATTTTCTGCCACCAATTCCAATCAGCAAATGACTCCAGGGCACAAGCAGTCTTACCATTGTCTCACCTCTCAGACTTCCTGTCTTTCACACCCTCACCACCAATAATTCTTCACTGTCTTTCAGTGTTTTGAGTTTTTAAAGCATTTCATCCAAAATTTTTAGTTGTCTTCAGCTCAGGGATCGGGCAGCTGTTTAGTCCACCATTGGAAACAGGGGCTCAATTACTAAATTCGATTTTGAGCATAGTCATTTCTCCTGAGTTTCACTCCACTAACCCAACGGCCCACTGGACACCTCCACTTGGGGATCTATAGGCGCCTCACACCCAATAAACTAAAATGGTTATCATTCCCTTGCACTTGCTTAGGCCGCACATATTATAAAACTGTCATCACCCCTCAAAACCTGCTTCTATAGCTCCTCAGCAAATGGGTCAGTGTTACCTAAACCTCAGTTATTTGTATACTGTCTTCTCGAAGTCCAATGATTCTACTTATACAATAGCTCTCCAAAGTCAACAATACTGTATTATCCACGTAAAAAAGTTGTAAGTGGGACCCTGGCTGGCTCATGGTAGCACATGTGACTTTTCCTCTTGGGGATGTGAGTTTGAGCCCCATGTTGGGAGTGAGTAGTTTACCTAAAAAAATAAAGGGGGCTTTTTTTTTAGGTTTTTAAAAGGGTAGGTCTCATGTGTTCTATACACACACACACACACACACACACGAACACAATGAAATGTTTGGAGGTGATGGATATTACCTTGATATTGTGGTGATGGTTTCACAGGTATATACATGTTCACACTCGTCAATCGTATACATTAAATATGTACAGTTTATGCCATATCAATTATACCTCAATAAAACCGTCTTTTAAAAGTTCCTTCCAACCCTCCAACCCCTCAACCCTCCCCCTACATCTCAGGGATGCGATGAGAGGATCTAAGCATCTGACTCTTGATCTCGGCTCAGGTCTTGATCTCAGTGTCATGTCTTCAAGCCGGTGTTGGGCTCTGCACTGGGTATGAAGCCTGCTTTTTTTTTATTATTATTTTTTAACATTTATTTATTTTTTGAGACAGAGAGAGAGACCAGAGCATGAACGGGGGAGGGGCAGAGAGAGAGAGGGAGAGGGACACAGAATCGGAAGCAGGCTCCAGGCTCTGAGCCATCAGCCCAGAGCCCCACGCGGGGCTCAAACTCACGGACTGCGCGATCCCGAGATCGCGACCTGAGCTGAAGTCGGAGGCTTAAACGCCTGAGCCACCCAGGCGCCCCTGAAGCTACTTTAAAAAAAAAGGAAAAAAAAAAAGTTCCTGCTCCCCCCCCCCAAAAAAAGTTTCCACTCTCCCATCTACCTCTGTAGCCTCTGGAGCTCCCCTGTAAAGGACAAACATATTATGCCTATTATGCAAAAGCTTTCATGACCTGCCCTCTGCTCCCCTTTCTGGCCTCTCCGCAGTCATTCCTAAATGCACACACTTTACATTATGGGCCAGGATCGAAAACATGAACTCCTACAGCAGCCAGGCTGGTAATGCAGAGTAGGTAGGAACTATCATGGACTAGAGTCATCTCAAAGAAGGGCCGCAGGCAGGAGTCATCTATTGCTAACTATGATATTTCAAGATAGTGAGAAATCCAAATATTCGTGTGCCATCTGCCGATTTTTTTTCGATTTTTTTTTTTTTTTAAGAAAGCTGTTTGTCCAACATGGGGCTTAAACTCAGGACACGGAGATCAAGAGTTCGGCTCTGCCGATGTGAGCCAGTCGGGCGCACCCCGTCTGCTGCTTTTTAAGTGTCGGCAATGAAGGCAAATATAGAGAGCACGCACGCGGAACAAAACATCCCTGCCATCTGAAGTTGGTCTTTGCTCTAAGACCATCAGAAAAACTGGTCCTAAAATTCTCCAAAACTGCAGGTATAGGGAATATACTGCTCTCTGCGCAGAATCCCTTGCTCATCATTCCACCCTTGCTGCATTATTTCTCTTTGGAGATTTTCCTGGCCCCAAGCAAGCTTACGTCCTCCATCTGGGGCTCTAGCAATCTCCCCAGCTTCTGTGCGGTGCTCAGTCATGTTACGTGTAGCTGTTGGTCCCAAGCACGGCTCCCCCAGGGCACGGCCTATGCACACCCAGCGCGTGGCGGGCGCACCGGGACAGCTGGCGGGTCGGGGACTGGAGAGGGTAGCGGCGCGGCGGCGTCAGGACCCCTGCTGGCCACGAGAGGGCACACCGACCCCACGGCGCGGGGAAGGCCGCCCGCGCGGTCCAGTGCCCCCAAACCCTCGCCCCAGCCGACGCCCCACCACCGGGTCACTTCAACCCGTCTCCCACCGCCGCCGCGAACCCACCTTCCAGGAGCGGCCCCGGGGTCACTGCCCTCCCTTTCCCCCCCACCCCAGCCACCAACGCTCTTCTCCCCCTTCCCGCAGCCTTTTGGGAACTAAAGGTTAACTCCGCCCTCCCCCCGGGCCCCTTTTCCGCACTAACCCGCTCAATCTGGAAGATGGGACACGGGGGGCGGTCCTGGGGTGGACTGGGTCACGGGGACCCTGGGCTCCCTAGTTTAACGCCCTTTCCAGAAACCTGCCACCCTCCCGTCCACCCCCAGGACGCCACACACATCCGTAGGCTCACACCTTTTCTTGCCAAGATCCCGAACCAACGCAGCTCTCTTCCCCCAAACGGAACAGGTAGGGAGGGAGGAGGCGGGGCGCGAAAAGCGTCCCGGCTGCCCCCCACTCGAGTCGCCTCGGTCCTGCTCCCGACCCCAGCGAGCGAGACCCTTCGCGGCGAGGCTCCCCGCAGGAGGAAGGCGCGGAGGGTCTCGGAGCAGAGGCGCGCGGGCAGGTCCGCAACTTCGGGGCGGGGACGAAGGGGTTAAAGGTCCGGGGCTGGCGCTCCCGTCGCCGAGTCTGGGAGGGGAAGCGGCGGGAGGAAGGGCCCGGAGTCTGGCTCGGGTCCTCCCTGTCCCCCCCCCTCCCCCCGACGCCGGGGACTTGAGCCGGACGGACCCCGCTGGACCCATCCCGGGGCGGGCGCCCAGGCGCGCACGAAAGCCCGCCGCTCCCCTTCCCCGGCCGCGCCCTCGCCCACCCCCTCCCCCGGGCGCTATCGCTCCTTCCAACAGCCACGCACCGGGCGCCGATCGCCCGCGCCCGGGCCACGGCGCCCTCCGTTCGCGCCCATGCCCCGCGGCGCTCAACGCCAATCGCGACGCGGCCGGACGGGCAGCGTGCCCGGGGTGGGCGCGACCCGGGGCCGCGACGCGCGGCTGGGAGGAGGGTGCCAGGGGGGCATGGCGAGAGCGCTCGACCGCCGAGCTGCCGCTGAGGCCATGCTGCGCCCGGGAGCCCGCCGGCGCCGCCTGCTCCCGCTCCCGCAGCTGCTGCTGCTGCTGCCGCTGCTGCTGCCCGGAGGCCACGCGGGGGAACCTGACGGTGGCCGTGGTGCTGCCGCTGGCCAACACCTCGTACCAGTGGTCGTGGGCGCAGCGTGGGGCCGGCCGTGGAGCTGGCGCTGGCCCGGGTGAGGCGCGGCCCGACTGGCTGCCCGGATGGACGGTGCGCACGGTGATGGGCAGCAGCGACGAACGCGCGGGGCGTCTGCTCCGACACGGCCGCGCCGCTGGCCGCCGTGGACCTCAAGTGGAGCACAGCCCCGCCGTGTTCCTGGGCCCCGGCTGCGTGTACGCCGCGGCCCCCGTGGGGCGCTTCACGGCGCACTGGCGTGGTGCCGCTGCTGACGGCCGGCGCGCCGGCGCGGGCTTCGGGGCCAAGGACGAGTACGCGCTGACCACCGCGCGGGGCCAGCCACGCACAAGCTGGGGGACCTGGTGGCGGGCGCTGCACCGACGGCTGGGCTGGGAGCGCCAGGCGCTCGTGCTCTACGCGTACCGGCCCGGCGGACGACCAGCCCTGCTTCTTCGTGGTGGAAGGCCTGTACGTGCGCCTGCGCCACCGCCTCAACGTCACGGTGGACCACCTGGAGTTCGCCGAGGGCGACCCCCAGCACTACTCCCTGCTGCTGCGGACCGTGAGGCGCCAAGGACGAGGTGAGGGGCGGCTCTTCCTCCCGACGGCTGCACGGCCCGGCTCTCTCCGCGGTTTCTGCGCTCCCCGACTCCCCTTCCCCACCCCCCACCCCCCCCCCCCCACCACCCCCACCGCTTCCCCACCGCTGCCTCCGGAGTCGCGGGAGGGGGACGCCCAGTAGGTACCCCGGCCTGGTGCCAATCCCTGGGAGGATGGGGTTGGGGGGAGAACACCCAGTAGGTCCCCCGGCTTGGTGCCCATCCCTGCTCCCCTCCTCCACTTTCTGGTTTCCTCCAGCAGCCTCTCCCCGTCCCACACGCCCCTCTCCACCCCCAGTCCCCTCTCTGCTGGCCAGCCTCCCCCCTCTCCCTCCCTTGCTGACCCCACCTTCCCCACCTTTGGCTCCACTGTTGCGGCTCTCCCTATCTTTGCTCCTTCTTCCAACCCTGCCCACTGACTCCTCCCAGCCCTCTTCACCTTGCTCTCAGCAGCCGGCAGCGGCTGAGGCCCTAGCAGTCCGGAGTCCACAAATGCCCTGGCCTGAGTTCCCCCTCTGCTCTCTGTCGGGATCTAGGCTCCTGTCTCTCTGTCTCTCTCTGACCGCCCCCTTCCTCCCCAGTTATCTACATATGCAGCTCCCCAGATGCCTTCAGAACTCTGATGCTTCTGGCCCTGGAAGCCGGCCTGAGTGGGGAGGACTATGTGTTTTTCCACCTGGACCTCTTTGGACAAAGCCTGCAAGGTGCACACGGTCTTGCTCCCCACAGGCCCTGGGAGAGAGGCGATGGGCAGGATGCCAGTGCCCAGCAGGCCTTTCGGGTGAGGGTCCAGGCTGTGGGACTCTGTGCTGGTGGCACATAGTTTCTGGGCACTGGGTTCCTCGGGGTCTGAAGGGCTCTAGAAAAAAGGTTCTTGACTGCTCAGGAACTTTGGTGAGGGAGGCCAGGAAGGGTGCGGGGTGTAAAAAGGTCTAGGAAACTTCAGAGCTAGGAGGCTGAAAAGATGAACAAATGGGCTTGAGGTGGGAGGGTGTTCCCATCCCACAGACTGACAGGACTTGAGGAGTCATCCCATTGGCTCCCCTGCTTTGGAGCAGGCAGTGCCTCACAGGTGACATGGAGTCCATCCACTCCGACCTTGGGCTAAGCGGAGATGCACTGGGGAGGTGGCCCAGGGTACTGGGAGGACTGGGTCATCGCCCAGCTCTCCCCTCTCCACTGACCCCTTCCTCAGGCCGCCAAAATCATCACATATAAAGAGCCGGACAACCCTGAGTACTTGCAATTCCTGCAGCAGCTAAAACACTTGGCCCAGGAGAAGTTCAACTTCACCCTGGAGGACGGCCTGGTAAGGGGGGTCCTGGGACCCTGCAGCATGGACTCCACGCTGCCCTGCCGGTGCCCAGCCTGTTCTCTCAGCCACCTCCGTATTCCCCGGCCTCCCCCTCTTCCCCTCCCCCCCCCCCCCACCATTCTCACCTTCTGATAACTAAGGGGACACTGAAGGGTCGGTCAGCCTCCGGAACTCAGGTCCTCATCAGTAAAATGAGGATGATGTGTCCCGCTCTGTCTGCCTAGAGGGATTCAGAAGTGGAGGTTGACGAGGAGGTGTCTTATGAGTAGTCAAGTCTCTGTCCACGGAAGGGGGGGGGTTTCTCCCATCCCCTCCCAAGGTCCCAGCGCCGCCCAGATCTTCCCACCCAGGGTGTCCCCACTGAGCGCCCTTCGTGGATCCCACCCCGGCCAAGCCCCCTTGTTCCTGCAGATGAACACCATCCCGGCGTCCTTCCACGATGGGCTCCTGCTCTACCTCCAGGCAGTGACAGAGACTCTGGCACATGGGGGAACCTTCACTGATGGGGAGGCCGTCACTCAGCGGATGTGGAACCGGAGCTTCCAAGGTCAGCGGCTGGAGGTGGCAGGGACAATCCACCTTGGGGCACCCCGAGCAGGAGGCCACGAGAAGCCTCCAGCCTGCCGCTGCGGGGGTCACTCACCCATGCCAGTCCTTTCCTGTCTTCCGTAAGGGAGCTCCACGACTGCCCCATCTGCCTCGCTCCATCAGGAAGTCCTCCCAAGTGCCCAACCTCAGTCATTCCTGCTGCTGACACGTCCTTCTTGTTGTTATTATTATATGTGACATATTACATACACGTTTGGAGGGCAAGGCAAAGAAGATCGGGGCGGGGGGGGTGGAGATCAGGTAGGGTGGGTACCCTCCTGAACTTCCACGTCCTCAAAACACAGCCATCTTCCTCCATGCCCCAGGGGTGACAGGATACTGGAAAATGGACAGCAATGGAGATCGGGAGACCGACTTCTCCCTCTGGGATATGCATCCTGAGACTGGCACTTTCAGGGTAAGGGTGTGCCCCCAGAAGACAGTGCCGTATAGGCAGGAAGGACATCTTGCCCTCCCTCCTTCCCCCAGGGCATCTGTCGGCTCTGTAGTCACTCCACCACGCTTGCTCGCTCGCTTTTGGAGAGCCTTGGGTAGAAGAGACCCAGCTCTGGTCTGGGGGAGCAACCAGAATGATAGGGACTCACAAGCATTACCCTTGGGGAACCCCAGCTCTGAGGAGGGGGCATAGCCCTAACTTCAGGAAGTCCCACATCTCCTAAGACAGGCAGGCCCCTCTCCCAGCAGAGACAGGCTCACGTGGTGGCCACACAGCTCATTAAATTCAGTCAGGAACAGGAAGGAATTGAGGCCACAAGTGCTGAGGAGCAGATCACTCGGGGAAGACTTCCTGGAGGAGGGGTACGTGGCTTAGGCCTGCGAATGTGGACTGAGAACACTGCCTTTTCCTGTTTCCTATGTGCTTCAGTCCAAGATCATAAACTCCCTGATGTCGGGTCGGGGTTCTACGTGGAGTTTTCTTCATAAAGCCCTTGAGTAGTTTTCAGGTTTTTCCACTCTGGTGACCGGGGTATGAGGGGCTTGGTAAACAGTGGACAGCCCAGACACAGGCCGGGGAGGCAGAGACGGGGGAGGCCGCGCAGCTCCACTGGACAGGAAGCGTCGCCCCAGGCCTTGCCCTCCTGCCACTCCTGCCCTCCCGTAGGTGGTTCTGAACTACAATGGGACCTCCCGAGAGCTGGTGGCCGTGCCAGGGCACGAACTAAGCTGGCCCCTGGGCCACCCACCTCCTGACATCCCCAAATGTGGCTTTGACAACGAGGACCCGGCTTGCAACCAAGGTGACTGCCTCTTGCCTTCCAGGCCTCCGTTCTGGAGAGGCTCCTGCTTCAGGAGTCAGATGGGTGCTCCTCTCCCACACTCAGGGCTTTCTGGAGGGACATCTGCCTTTTTCTTCCCTTCACTCACCTCCCTAGTTCACTGAGGGACTATTAGAAGGTTCCTCTTCCTGCTCTCTAACCCAAATCTCTCCTGCTGCAACTTGGACTCTTGTGCAGACCACTTTTCCACGCTGGAAGTTCTGGCCGTGGTGGGCAGCCTCTCCCTGCTCAGCATTCTGACCGTCTCCTTCTTCATATACAGGTGAGCTTTGGAGGCGGGTGGGGAGTGAGGCTGGGGGGCCTGGAGAACTAGCTGACGAGGTGGCAGGGACCTGCAGGGAAGCGGGAGAGGTGGCGGAAGGCCGAGGGAGGTGGGGGAGGAGACGAGGCTAAAAAGCCCCAGGGCACAGGGAGGAGACGAGAGGGGCCGGAGGGGTCGGGAGGGATAAGGCTGTGAGAAGAGCAGAGCAGGCGAGTGGGCTGGTCCACCCTCGCCTCGGGCACACCTGCTGGGGAGCAGCGGTTCCAACCCTGCGGGACTGGGCCCAGGCACTTGAGCAAGGCTGATGTGCACGGAGCGGAGAGGGGAGGTGCAGGACCCCCACCCTGCCTTCTGGTGGGAGGCTGGCCTGCCGCGCAGACGTTAAGGACGCAGGCCTGCAAGGAGGGCACTTCCTCGCACGATGTTTCTTTTTGTTCACGTAACAATGCTTTGAAATAAATGTCGAGGTCGCCCATTCCCAAATCAGGACGTGAGGACGTGAGACTCAGAGACACGAAGTGGCTGCCCAAGGTCCCCGGGAGGCAGGCAAAGCCTGGCCCACACCTCCCGTCCGTCTGTCTCTTGGCACACGCGGCGGCCCCGGGCTCTGAGGCCCGGGGTCAGGGGTTCAGACATGGCTCCCCTGTTCATGCCCCAGGAAGATGCAGCTCGAGAGGGACCTGGCCTCAGAGCTGTGGCGGGTGCGCTGGGAGGACGTGCAGCCCAGCAGCCTCGACAGGCACCTCCGGAGTGCAGGCAGCCGGCTGACGCTCAGCGCGGTGAGGAGCCCCCGTGGGGGTGGGCAGCGGGGGCCAGGCAGGGGTCCGGGCAGCGCCTGCTGGGCAGTGCAGCCGGCGCGCTTCCGATCCCAGCCCTGCCCTTTCTCGCTGTGTGACCTTGGACAAGTGCTGTTCCCCTCAGAGACTACCTCAGATGACGGTCACGTGCACAGAGCCGCCTTCGCAGGAGGCTTTCAAAGACCGAACACGGTAGACGTGAACATACGTTTTTAAAAAAATAAACAGGGGCGCCTGGGTGGCGCAGTCAAAGCCTCTGACTCTTGATTTCGGTTCAGGTCACGAACTCACGGTTCGTGCCCTGCATCAGGCTCTGTGCTGAGAATGTGGAGCCTGCTTGGGATTCTCTCTCTCCCGCGCTCGCTCTCTCTCTCTCTCTCTCTCTCTCTCTCTCAAAAGTAAACATTTTAAAAAAAAATTAAAAAATGAGGAAAGGATCTCATGATGTGGAATGAGAAGCAGGACGGCCGCGAGATCAGGCAGGGCAGTGAAGGCCGGAGCTCAGGCAGCCAGAATGGAGCGCTGAGCCCATGGCAGGGCTCCCAGGCTGACCGGTCCCTCCTGCTCTCTGTCCCTCCAGAGAGGCTCCAATTACGGCTCCCTGCTGACCACAGAGGGCCAGTTCCAAGTGTTTGCCAAAACGGCATATTATAAGGTGGGCCAGGGGAAAGACTGCGGGTCCTTGGGGTGGGCAGGGCTGCCCTCCAGCGGCTCAGGACGGGCCCCAGGGCCACTGTCAGCAGTTGCCGTCACCACCACTGGGCCATCTCACCATGCAACCTCCATTCCTTGCCCAGGGCAACCTCGTGGCTGTGAAGCGTGTGAACCGTAAACGCATCGAGCTGACTCGCAAAGTGCTGTTTGAACTGAAGCATGTAAGTGGGGCTGCGAGGCAGTGGCCTAGGAGAGGTCCCAGGGACACAGGAGGTGGGGGGACCCCAGGGTGTCTTAAGAAAGGGATGGGCCCTGCATATCGTGCTAAGAGAGAGGGTCCCAGAGGGGAGAAGAGACTAGTGGAGGAAGCCTACAGGAGGTTCCTTGAGGGGCTGTGCTCGATGCCCCTGGTGGGTGGAGGAATCAGGAGGCAGAGTGAGCCGGAGGAGGTACCGCAGGGGGAGTCACCGGACTCCTAGAGTGTCTGCAGAGAGTGAACGGGCACTGAGAACACTGAGAGGCCCCTGAGCGTGGAGGGCCACTTGGTGAGGAGGGACGCCTCTGCCAGGCTCCTGATGCTGGCTTCCCCCTGCAGATGCGGGATGTACAGAACGAACACCTGACCAGGTTTGTGGGTGCCTGCACCGACCCCCCCAACATCTGTATCCTCACGGAGTACTGTCCCCGTGGGAGTTTGCAGGTGAGGGGACAAGAGGAGGGGGGTCAGGAGATGTGGGCCTAGCCCTGGTTCTGTTCCCCGCTGCCGTGTGACCCCCAGGCAAACCTCCTCCTTTCTGCCCTTTATCTGCCCCATCTGTAAACAGGGAGGGGGGCACTAGAGTAAATCCAAGTTTTTGTCTTTTTGTGCCTGGGCCCAGCCTTTGTGTGACGGGGCCCCTGCACCCCTCCTGGGGTCTGCCGGGTGCGTGCCTCACTCTTATTGCCCGGCAGGACATTCTAGAGAATGAGAGCATCACCTTGGACTGGATGTTCCGATACTCTCTTACCAATGACATCGTCAAGGTAAGCCCGGAATCCCCCATGCGATGTGTGGGGGAGGGGCCAGGCAGGCGTCTCCCCTGGCCCTGGTTGTAGGTCTCACTTACACCCAAGACCTCGGCCTCCGCAAATTTCCAGGGTATGCTGTTCCTGCACAATGGGGCCATTTGCTCTCATGGCAACCTCAAGTCTTCCAACTGTGTGGTGGACGGGCGCTTCGTGCTCAAGATCACTGACTTCGGGCTGGAGAGCTTCAGGGACCCGGAACCAGAGCAAGGCCACACCCTCTATGCCAGTGAGCCCACACTCTGCCCCCTAAGACCTGCCCCCCTCCAAGCACAGCCCGGCGGGGGCAACTGATGCCAGGCCTCTGAAGGGCTTGGCATGCCATTCTGGATTCCTGCTTTGGCTCATTCGCCAGTGGAAAGGGGAGCCCGACACAGTGGTCTGGAGGCTGTGTCTTTGTAGCACTCGGCCTGATGGCCGCACACAGCTCCAGCCACGTCTTCTAGGACCTTGTTCCCCCCCCCCGACACACCCCCACCCCTCAGCTTTAGGGCCCTTCGCCCGGTCACTCCTGACCTCTAACCTGCAGAAAAGTTGTGGACAGCCCCTGAGCTCCTGCGAATGGCCTCACCCCCTGCCCGGGGCTCCCAGGCAGGTGACGTGTACAGCTTTGGAATCATCCTTCAGGAGATTGCCCTGAGGAGTGGCGTCTTCCATGTGGAGGGTTTGGACCTTAGCCCCAAAGGTGAGAGGACCATGGAGTCCCCTAGCCCTGCCACAGCTGCACCTGAGCCGGGCCCCAGGGTGAGGGGCCCCTGCAAACACCACCACACCTGCCTCCTGGAAGGTTCTGTTGCTGCTAGTGACTCCGCTGTCTGCCTGCCCGCCTGCCCCGGGGTCCCGGCCTGCTCCTGGACCTCCCCCCTGTGTCTCTCACTAGCCCTGGGCTGGCCCCAGCCCTCAGCCCCTCCTGCCTCACCACAGAGATCGTGGAGCGTGTGACTCGGGGTGAGCAGCCCCCCTTCCGGCCCTCCCTGGCCCTGCAGAGTCACCTGGAGGAGCTGGGGCAGCTGATGCAGAGGTGCTGGGCTGAGGAGCCGCAGGAACGGCCCCCCTTCCAGCAGATTCGCCTGATGCTGCGCAAGTTCAACAGGTTGCTGGTGTTTGTGTGTCCCCCGTGCCCAACAGCTACCCTGTGCCCCACACTTAAGTCTTTTCTCCCAGCAGTGGCAAGGGACCCCACCGCGGCCCGCCGGCCCCTCCTCAGTGGTACAGAGCAGAGGGGAGCACATACTCTTGTCCTCCAGCCCAGTCCCGGGGGCCGTCTGTTGCACTGTGCCCCACAGACCCCCCCCAGACACCCCTCTGCCAGCCCGTGTGCCCACACTCTTGTCCTCAATTGATCCCTGTTCACCTGCTTCTAACTTGCTTCTGCTCAACAAAGACGAACGAGGTAGCCAGTATCTCTGGAGCTTCCGGACTCTGGGGTCTCAGAGATGAATGGAACTTTCTTCCTACCCTTTCCCCTGCCACGCCCACCCTGCCATGCTCCCCGGGCCTGGGCTTCTCCGCTGCCCTGCCCGGGGGCTGACGTGGCAGCCTGGGTCTGGTGAGCTGGGGAGGGCGCTCTGGGCAGCTCTCTCACCGCCTCTGCCCTGCTCCCGGGGCCTCAGGGAGCACAGCAGCAACATCCTGGACAACTTGCTGTCCCGCATGGAGCAGTATGCCAACAACCTGGAGGAGCTGGTGGAGGACAGGACCCAGGCCTACCTGGAGGAGAAGCGCAAGGCCGAGGCCCTGCTCTACCAGATTCTGCCCCAGTGAGCGCCCACGTGTGGTGACCCTCTGCCACCCTGTCCCAGCCCCACCTCCTGCGCTCACCCTATACCTGCCCCTGACCCCACAGCTCAGTGGCTGAGCAGCTCAAGCGTGGGGAGACGGTCCAGGCTGAAGCCTTCGACAGTGTGACCATCTACTTCAGCGACATTGTGGGCTTCACGGCCCTGTCGGCAGAGAGCACGCCTATGCAGGTCAGTGCGGCACGGCCACAGGTGAGGGCCAGGCAGGCTGTGCTTGGCCAGCCTTTCTGTCCCATCAGGACTGCCTTCCGGTCCCGTTTTTCCCACTTGAGCCCAGATGGGCTCCCTGACTCCATACCCGTCTTGGCTTCTCTTCCCTTCCAGGTAGTGACCCTGCTCAATGATCTGTACACCTGCTTTGATGCCGTCATAGACAACTTTGATGTGTACAAGGTGAGCATGGGAGCAGGGATGGAAGGGGACGGAAAGATGGTGATGGGCAGGGTCAGAGAAGGGTGACGGGCAGAATGCCATAGAGCCTCAGGAGAGGAGACCATGGGACATGGGCAGAGACTGTTACCCGGAGACCCAGGGACAGGCAGGGAAAGGACGCCACGGATGAGGTTACCAAACACATGTGGGGCGGCACAGGGAGGAGAAATTTCCGGTGTTTATGCCCTGCATCCTCTGGTGGGCCCGGCAGGTGGAGACCATTGGCGATGCCTACATGGTCGTGTCGGGGCTCCCCGTGCGGAATGGGCTGCTGCACGCCCGCGAGGTGGCCCGCATGGCCCTGGCGCTTCTGGATGCTGTGCGCTCCTTCCGCATCCGCCACCGGCCCCAGGAGGAGCTGCGCTTGCGAATCGGTGTCCACACAGGTGAGGGAGACAGATGCACAGACAGACACACACACACACACACACACACACACCTGGATTCCCAGGGGCCTCGGGTCCACCACTTGACTCTCATGGAACACCCCTCCCCACCCCCTCCAGGACCCGTGTGCGCCGGCGTGGTAGGGCTGAAGATGCCTCGCTACTGCCTCTTCGGAGACACAGTCAACACCGCCTCCAGGATGGAGTCTAACGGGGAAGGTAAGGTGGCTGGGCTGCTCGCAGTGGCTGGAGGGACAGACAGGCTTCAGCGAGGACGGCCCCACCGGCGGCTCACCCCCAGCCAGGGTACATCACCTCCAATCCATCAGAGATCAGCGCCCCCCCCCCGCCCCCCCCATCCAAAAGTCTTTCCAGGCAGATGTTGGACTGTTGCCCTGGTCCCCACCCTCAGGGCCCCTCTGCTCCCTCTTGCATGTGGCAGAGGGCTAGGTGTAAGTCTCTGCTCCACCATCCACACAACTGTGGGTCGATTTGCCACACTTCCTGGAGCCTCAGTTTTCCTCACCTGTGAGAGAATAAGACGCGCACCTTAGAAGAGTTATGTATGAAAACCATATGCCGTGACGAGGACGCGAGTCATTCAACTTTTCTGAGCTTCAGCTGTTTATCTCTAAAACAATACCCGTCTCGGGCTCGTGAGAAACCTAGCACGGGCCGCGGAGCACAGTAGGTACCTAGGAAAAGCTTGCTGCCCTCTCCTCCTGCCCTGAGTCTTGCGTCAGGCTCCTCTTCTACCCTCCTGCTGTGTGCAATACAATTCAATTCAGTAAACATGCACTGAATGCCTGCTAAGTGCCAGGCCCTGGGATACGAAGACCACTCAGACCCCGTGTCAGCTGGCGGGGCCGGGGGAGGTCCCTGCAGACCCCATCAAAGCCTCATGGCAGGAGATGGGCTACTTTGCAGCCCAGAGGGTCTCTGGCTCAGCAGATACTCCCTGGTCACTGTGTCTGGGGCAGTCAGAGCCGGAGGTAGGGTCTCACTGAGGTCCTGTCTTCAAGGAACACATTCTCAGAAATGTTTCTTTTTTTTTTTAAATGATTTTTTTTAAGGTTTATTTATTTTTGAGACAGAGAGAGACAGAGCATGAACGGGGGAGGGTCAGAGAGAGGGAGACACAGAATCTGAAACAGGCTCCAGGCTCTGAGCCGTCAGCACAGAGCCCGACGCGGGGCTCGAACTCACGGACCGTGAGATCGTGACCTGAGCCGAAGTCGGCCGCTAAACCGACTGAGCCACCCAGGCGCCCCTCTCAGAAATGTTTCAACAGCAAAACGAGGCCGCTCCGATGTATCCCCCAGGAGTGGTGGGAGCAACTATGGACAGAGGCGTGGGGGGTACCAGGTCGGGAGTCAGAGCCTGGGTCTGACCCCCACAGTTTGGGCCTCAGTTCCCTCTGCCACAAGATGAGCGTTGAAGTAAACGAGAGTGACGACAACCACTGCCAGGAGTGCTTCCTGCGTGCCAGACTCTGCTGAGATAGTTGCTTAGGGGTTCGTGTAGTCCTCATTACAAGGCCTTGACATGGATACTGTCACCATCAGCATTTGTTGGACTAGGAAAAGGAGGCACAGAGAGTTTACGTTACTTCTCCAAGCAACTGTGCCAGCTGGGATTCACTAGACAGAGCAGGACCCAAAGTCTGAGCCCCTAACCACCGTGCTACACTGTCTGTCTGGAGCCTGGTGACACGCTAGAATGCTATCTACTGGAACTTTCTTTCTATAATCCGGGTTGTCCATCACAGTAGTCTCTGCCACAGGATGCTATTGCTCGCTTGAAATGTGCTCGTGCAAACGAAGCCCCGGATTTTTAGCTGTATTTAGTTTTAATTAACTTAAATGTGAATAGCCACCGGTGACTAGTGGCTACGGTGTTGGACAACGCAGCCGTCAAATTCTGAGGGAGAGGCCAGAATGGCCAGACTCCACGTGGAGGGGTGGGACTCTGAAGGAGGAGGCTTCCTGAGAAAGAATGGAGTCCTGCAGTTCCCAGTCTCCCCGCTCCCATTGCTTCCACCCCCCACCCTCCCTTGTCCTTCCCAGCCCTGAAGATCCACTTGTCTTCTGAGACCAAGGCTGTCCTGGAAGAGTTTGGTGGTTTCGAGCTGGAGCTTCGAGGGGACGTAGAAATGAAGGTAGAGAGGAAAGCCCCTACCCTCACCATCCCTTGTGGACCAGAGGGTGCCTCCCCAGACCCCTTCTCAAGCAGCCAAGCCCACTCCCATCCCCAGGCCTTTCCTCTGATTTGGGGAAGTGGGTCAGTGCGCTGCTCCCTACGCCAGCCTCCTCTTCTCTCTCCCTCCAGGGCAAAGGCAAAGTGCGGACCTACTGGCTCCTAGGGGAGCGGGGCGGTAGCACTCGAGGCTGACCTGCCCCCCCACCTTGGCCTTCTACACCCCCTTCCCTGCGCCAGAGGCAACAGAGAGGTTCCAGGTCCTGGCCTCACTCACAGCAGCCCCACCACTGCCAAAAGGATCGGAGAAGTAGTTTGAACAACCCAAACGTGCTAACCCCAGTGGAGACACCAGATGTGACCTCTGGTGGAGGACTGGTGTTGGGGAGGACTCGGAGTTCATGGGACTGGACCAAAGCACACAGTCATATCCAGTGGCACACGCAGACAAGTGTACCCACTCTCCACCCGGACTCAAGCCAGGCTAGGGTGTGGACTCCACTTTGAGACACTGTGACTTCTATGGGGAGGGGGAAGAGCCACTTTAGAGGTAACAGGAAAGGGGACTACAGGTGAATCTAGGGGGTGAGGGGAGTCCACATCTAGGCCCAACCCACATGGGCCACAAACACCCCCCCATCCCCCCCCAGCACTGAATACAGTGCACCGGGGAAGGGCAGCCCTGTATGCCTTGTTTCTCCTGTGAGCAGAGACCATGAACATCTTTATTCCAGTGAATGTCTCTGGAAGGACAGCGGGTGGCCAGAAAACACAGCCGTGCTCCCTGCCCTCTGTTCCACATAAGATGCTTCCTGAGCTGGGGAGTGCAGTGTCTGAAATCAGCTTCAGTTTCCTCAGCCAGGATCTACGTGACAGCCTGTGAATTACCCCAGCAGTGCTGACGCTTTTGGTCTAAGGACCTGTTTACACCCTTAAGAATTATTGAGGGCCCCAAAGAACTTTTGTTTATGTGGATTAAATCTATCCATATATAGCATATTAGAAATTAAAACAAGTCCTTATTAACTCATTTAAATAATAAACCAATCATATGTCTATATATTTCAGTGTCTTATCAAGGACATTCTTAAGAGAAACTGGGTTTTTAATTTTTATTTTTTTACTGCCAATGTATGGTGATGAAGAACAGTGACTCAGTGCCACCGCCTTGGTTTGTGCAAAGACACCAGCAAGTTAACCCTCGTGGCCTTCCTACTATCAATATACCTGTCAGGTCACGGAGGCAAATTGTGTATTAGCCTGATTATGCAGATTGTTCTGAACTCATCCATCCCCTGAAAGGGTCCTGTGGACCACAGCAGATTGGGAACGGCTATATGACCCAGTGTTGGGCATACAGTAGAAATACAGTGAGCGCGGGGACTCCAAGGAGAGGCTTGGGAGCCAGGAAGGAAGGATGCATCCTCTCTTACCTCAGTTGAGATTTGGGGACTGTCCACCCGCCCCTCCACTCCCATGCCAGTGTAGACAAATGTGAATGGTAGTGTGCAAAGCGAGCCTCAGCTGGCCCTGCTCCAGCCGCCCACCCCTAGCCCTTCCTGAGCAGGCGGGCAGGAATGCGAACGAACGCGGGGGAGAGGTGGCCGAAGCTTCGCCTCCCCCGCGGGGAAGGAAAGTGCCAGACATTGCTTCAGTGCCATCCATCAGGCGCAGACAGGCCCCTCCTCCGAGCTCCCAGAGCCTCTTCCCGGAGTCCACGCCCCGCGGGACCTGGAGGCCGGGCGGGCGGGCTGTGTTCAGGGCAGCGGCGGTCCGGGGTGAGGAAGGAGCCAGCGCCGTCCCCCCACCTCGCCCGGTGCGGTGACTCCCCTCGCGGTTCTGTGCCCCCGGCCCGCCGCTCGAGGCGCAGCCGATCGGGTTCTCCGCGAGCGCGAGCTCAGCCCCCGGCCCCCCCGCGCCCCGTTGCCCCGGTAACTACGCACGCCGGCCGGGCCGGTTGCCCGGGTAACCACGCACGCCCGGCCGAGCTGCTGGCTGCCGGGAGGGAAGCGGAGGGACGGCCGCGGGCGGCGAACGGGGGCGGGGACGTGAGAGACCCGGGCTCCGGGGGGAGACTGGGAGTGCTGGACGCCCGAGGACTCCGTCCAGAGACACAATTGCAGGAAGTGGCCGGTCAGATCCTTCCGGGGCAGCCTGGCTCCACCGCGCGGGAGCTCGAGGGGAGGGGGCTGCGGCGGGAGAGCGGGAGGGTGGGGTGGGGGGGACGCGGGGACAGGCCCAGGCCGCCGGGGACTCCTGCAGCTCGAGAACTTTCCCTGCGACCGAGGAGACTTCCTTCTGGGGGAAGGCCCTGCCGCCGGAAGACCTGGGAAAGCCATTGCTGAGGGGAGGGGTCCTCGGGGATCGGGGACCTCCGCCCACAGGAGGGGCGGTTTCCCGGGCTGTCCTGCGGAGCCGTCTGGAGGGGTGCGGGGCTGCAGGCTTTCCCTGGAGTACGATAAGAGAGAAAACAACAGTCATCGTTGGCGCTCGGCGGCGCCTGGCGGATGACAAGGGCTCGCACAGGCATGAGCTCACCGGCCACGTGACTCCTGGGAAGGGGTGGGGTAGGAGGGCCCCGGCCGAGGTCCAGCTGTGGGGCAGGAGGGAACCCCAGCCCGAGCAGTACCGCAGAAGACACTTCTCTGCACCCCCTCTCTTCTGTGTCAGAGAGCTTGGGTAATGCATTTGTCATAGCAGTACTTCCGGTAATAATCTAATTATGTTTAAGGATTTATACCTTTCAGGACGATTTGTGGAATCTAATTAGCAGCGGAGGTCAGTTTGCAACCTGAAAGTCTTTTTTATTTTTAAGTCATTTCTTAATTAAATTTCAAGAGTTGTAAGATTATAACAATAAATAATTAACGGTAAAAAAAAAAAAAGTACCTAATTCCTTGCACGGAGGTTTAATCTTATTTGAGTTGGAACCAAATTAAGATTCCAGGCGAGGTGTTTGCCACCAAGATGAAGGGTTGGGATACTGATGAATTTGGTGTTGTACAAGGCAGAAGCCAGGATGCTTGCGAGGAGAATGAGGCTACAGGAAGAGGGGAGATGGGAAGCAGAAACCTGCTTGACTTGTAGTACAAACCCAAGGTTTAGTGAGATGGTCCAGATAGGAAGAAGCCCCACTATCCAGTTCCCTATCACACACATTGCACCGATTGTCGGTGGGCTGGTTGCCCTTTAAGGACCTTTCCAGGGCGCCTGGGTGGTTCAATCGGTTGATCGTGGGACTCCTGATTTTGGCTCAGGTCAAGATCCCTGGTTCTTGAGATCCAGCCCTGGGTCGAGCTCTGTGCTGAGCGTGGAGGCTGTCTCTCTGTCTCTGTCTCTGTCTCTGTCTCTCTCTCCCTCTCTCTCTCTCTCCCCTGCCCCCTGCTCGTGCAAGCACTCGTGCACACGCAAGCGCATGCGTGCTCTCGCTCTCCCTCAAAACAAAACAAAGCAAAACAAAACCTTCCCACAGCAGATTCCAGAGTTGTGTACACCTGTCAATCACTGTGGCACCCCTTCTGGATTTGATGCAACTATCCAACTATCCCACTATTACTCTCTGCCTTTGACTTTTTTTTTTAAGGTTTTGTGGGTTTTTTTTAATGTTCATTTATTTATTTATGAGAGGGGGGAGGGGCAGAGAGAGAGGGACAGAGGCTCCGAAGCAGGCTCTGCGCTGTCAGCACAGAGCCCAACTCAGGGTTTGATCTCATGAACCCTGAGATCACCACCTGAGCTGAAGTAGGCCGCTACTCCATTGAGCCACCCAGGCGCTCCTGCCTTTGGCTTTCTTTTGTAAAAAAAAATTTTAATGTTTATTTTTGAGAGAGAGAGAGAGAGAGACAGAGCACAAGTGGGGGAGGGGCAGAGAGAGGAGACACAGAATCCGAACCAGGCTCCAGGCTGTCAGCACAGAGCCCCACGCGGGGCTGGAACTCAGGAACCTAGAGATCATGACCTGAGCTGAAGTCCGCTGCTTACTCCATTGAACTACCCAGGTGCCCCACCTGCCTTTGACTTTAAAATGTGGACTGCATACCAGCACTCCTTGGCTGCTGTGTCCTATGATCAGGTCAGCTTTCTTGTCTCAGTCAGCCAAAGTCCCAGCAGGCCAGAACCAAGCCAAAAGACCACAAAGATCTCAGGATTCAGAACTGGAACAACTTCAAACCTCTATCAAGTGAGAGGCAGTGTGATGTTAGTTAAGAGGCTCCCTCTAGAGACAGCTGGCCTGGGTTCAAATCCCAGCTCTGCCCCTCATAATCCATGGAACCTCAGGCAAAACCCTCAAAATGGGAATGATCATAAGACCTGCCTCATGGGGGTTGCTTTGAGGATTACGAGTTAATTCCTCCCATTACATGCTTAGAACACCTACTGGCTGGTGATAGAAACTAGTTAAGTGTTTGCGAGTGTTATGAAGAGTCTCCATTATGCGAACCATACTGCTAGGATGTAAGGAGTTCTTGATGTCCAGAGAACATTTGGAAGTGAGATGCAGGACATGATTAGACCCCTCGGTGAGAGGTACTAGTGAGACCTACAAATGTGAGAGAAGAAAAAGTAGAGGTCATGTAGTCCAACTGCCTATCCTGGGCCAACATCCTTCTTAAAATAGCTGGGTTTTCTTTGATGTTCTATCAGAAAACTTTCAAGGACTTGGAACTAAGACCATTCTATTTTTGCACAACTGTACGAATAATCTTACTGATATAAGAAGATGGATATTTCAATTATCAAAATTTCTTTTGAAGGAATCTTTTTTTTTTTTTTAATGGATAAAGGGGCTTGCCCCTTCAACTGCCATCTCGGGAGGATACATCTTGTTGGACTGGGAAATCCTTTGTTTTACTGAGCTTGGAGCTGAGTTTTTATATAAGTTGTGAGGCCCAGGATGAACAAAATCCACCTGTATGGTAGTACAGAGAAGAAGCAAGGGCGGCAGTATTCCAGTAGCTGAACTGGGACTTTGGAGACCACATATATCTAATAGAGACTTAAGTAAAGACAAGACTAATGATTGTATTATTTACTAGAAATGGGACACACTTGCACGAAGAAGTACAGAGAAGAAATTAAAATCACTTAAGAGGCACCTGGGAGGCTCAGTTGGTTAAGTGTTAGTCTCTTGATCTCGGCTCAGATCATGATCTCAAGGTTTGTGAGTTTGAGCCCTGCCTTGGGCTCTGCATTGGTGGCGTAGAGCCTGCTTCAAATTCTCTCCCTCTTCAGCCCCTCCTTCAGTCACTCGTGCGTGCGCGCGCTCTCAAAATAAATTTAAAAAATCACCTAACATTCTGCCACTGAAATAGTCATTGTTTCGATGAGTATCATTCCAATGTGCATGTTAGGTTGTTTGATAGAGGTATTTAATATAAACTTTCTTACATTTATAGAAAAGGCTGCCTGCCTCTCACCTCTTCCACCGGTCCTTGCACCGCCCCTCCAACCTACCTCTTCCACCAATAGGGTGGCCCCCACCCCCCACCCCCACACTGGAGTCTCAGCAACATAACCACTCATTGCCTTTGGAGATTTCTCCACGATCTGACTCCAAACTCTAATATTCTGGATGAGCTTCTGCGGGTTTACTCTAGTTTGTCAACGTCCCTTTGACAACCTGTCTCCCCATCTGGAGCAGAATCATTCAGGTGCAGTCTGAGGAGGGCAGAAAGCAGGCAACTGTCACCACCCTGCGTCGGCCACTACATGGGCTGTCCTGGAAGCTGTGGCCATACACACAGCCCCTCCCCAACCCCACCCGCAGTCTTTCACACATTGCTGCTGTTAGCCCAAATCACTCTCACCCTGTTTTGTGTCAAATTTTAAAGTGAAAAATACCCATTTTACTAAAAGTTTCATATAGGACATAGGGAAGAGGGTGATGTCACACAGAGCACAGTATTTCTATTTAACACCACTGAATAGGGGTGCCTGGATGGCTCAGTCGGTTGAATGTCCAACTTTTTTTTTTTTTTAATGTTTCTCTATTTTTGGAGAGAGAGAGAGAGACAGAGTGCGAGCAGGGGAGGGGCAGAGAGAGAGGGAGACACAGAATCAGAAGCAGGCCCCAGGCTCCGAGGGGTCAGCACAGAGCCCAATGCAGGGCTCAAACCCAAGAACTGTGAGATTATGACCTGAGCTAAAGTCAGACGTGTAACCAACTGAGCCATCCAGGTGCCTATGAATGTCCAACTCTTGATTTTGGCTCAGGTCATGATCCCAGGGTCATGGGATCGAGTCCCAAGTCATGCTTCGAGATGAGTGTGGAGCCTGCCTTGGAATCTCTCTCTCTCTCTCTCTCTCTCTCTCTCTCTCTCTCGCACGTGCACTCCCTCTGCCCCCCCATTACACACTCACATTCTCTCTAAAAATAAAAATAAGAAATAAAAACACCACTGGGCAGAGTTACTATCTCCTCAACATCCCTCTTCAGCTGGCTTCCAGCTAGGGTGGACCCAGGTCTTGAGGGGCCTGAGGCTTCTAGTTTGATGGGCTGGCCTTAAGGAAAAGAACACGGGGGCATCTGGCTGGCTCAGTCAGGAGTGTGCAATTCTTGATCTGGGGGTCATGAGTTTGATGTGCGTTATCCCACATTGGGGGCAGAGATTACTTAAAAAGATACAAAATTAAGTATGAAATAAATAATTAGAATGTGAAAATAAATGACAACAAATTACAAATGTCAGTCAAAAAGCTGACAAAGATCCAAATATATCAAAGCCTAGAAGAGTAACAATATCTTTATGAATTAACTGTCTGTATTACTTTCTACTTATTGCATATTCTTTGATTACTTTTTCATATGACAATGATTTTGTAATGTTTTCTTTGGAAGGAATAGAAAAATAACTGTCTTTCCTGTAGCAAACAAGGGAAATTTATTCTTTTTGTTACCAATAAGTGGGATGCATGCAAGTTCAAACACAAACGTGCTCTTTGTAGCACTGCCACAGGTTTATGCCCTACACTAGGAATTCTGATTGGCAAATTATATTTTGCACAATTTTCATCAAAAAGACTTCCATGATTCCATGTGTCACATAACTGAGTATATCCTGACGGGAGAGGACTTCTGTTTTGACGAGGCATCACTGAAAGTCAAGCCCTCCGTTTGCAACGCCACAAACCTGATGATTGGAAGGATTTTCCATAGACTAGTTTCAGGCTCTGTATGTTTCAAACCTCATTTCTCCTCTACCAACTACATGCTTCTAGGGCTCAGAATTTCAGATATGTTCCCACAGTCTCTGACCCAGTGCCTGTCATAATGCTGGGTGTGTCTGCATAGCTGATATGAGAGTATTCCTGCAAGCTATTCCTGCACGGGGATGGTTACCAGTCACTGCATAGGAAAGCAGCCATGACCTGCATAAATATATCCCACTGACCTCAAATGAAATGTACTTGCAACTAAACCTCACCCTAGCTAGATCACCGAAATTCCTGTGGCCACTCCAGTACTAGACGACAGAAAGGGAAGTTTGCAGAGGGGTCAGAGTAGAGAAAGGGCCGTCTTGGGGCGCCTGGCTGGCTCAGTCGGTAAAGCATGTGACTCTTGATCTCAGAGTTTTAAGTCTGAGTCCCACATCGGGTGTAGAGATTACTTAAAACCTTTTTAAGTTAGAGGCATCTGGGTGGCTCAGTCAGCTAAGCGCCTGACTCCTGATTTCAGCTCAGGTCATGATCTCGTGGTTACTGAGATGAAGCCCCACGTTGGGCTCTGCGCTCATAGTGCAGAGCCTGTTTGGGATTCTCTCTCTTCCTCTCTCCCTCTCTGCCTCCTCCCCTAAAATAAACCAGTTTAGGTGCTTACAGAGCAGAATAAATGTCTCTTTCTCTAGGGTAGCGAAAATAATAATAAAAATAAAGTAGGGGCACCTAAGTGGCTGTCACTTAAGCATGAGACTCTTGATCTCGGCTCAGATCTTGATCTGAGGGTCATGAGTTCAACCCCACATAGGGCTCCACGCGGAGCCTACTTTTAAAAAAATAAGATTTTATTTTTAAGTAATCTCTATACCCAATGTGTGGCTCAAACCCACAGCCCTGAGATCAAGAGTCATATGCTCTACTGACTGGGCATTCAGGCACCCCTACATTTTCCCCGTTCTTACACAAAAGGTAGCACCTTGTTAGCTCACTTAATAATAGATTAGTTTGGAAAGAGCCTCTGTATTCTTTTTGTAACTGTACAGTATTAATTGTACGGGTATATCATAATCTATTAACTGACTTGATGGACACTTACGTGTTTTCAATCTTTTGCTATTACATACAATGCTGTAGTGTTTAATCTCATACCTAATGTGTAACTTCAGATCTATGTCACGTTCTACGTGGTATACCTAATGATAGCCTCCTGCAAGTGGGGTTGCTGAGTCAAAGGGTACGCGTGTTTGTCGTTTCTGTGTGTAGCCCACTTGCCTCCACATGAGGCCTACCATCTTGCACACCCACCAGGAATGCGTGAGTGTCACTAATTCCCTAGAACTTTGACAAGTCTTTTCAAACTTGGGGATTTTTACCAACTTGACAGATGAAAAGTGTCACAGTTCAGTTTCATTTGTCCTTTTAAAATTTATTTATTTGAAGTTTATTTATTTATTTTGAGAGCGAGAGAGAGAGCACATGTTCGCTTTCAGGGCGCGGACAGGAGGAGAGGGAGAGAGAGAATTCCAAGGAAGCTCCAAGCTCAACCCAACCTGGCCCTCAATCTCTCAACTCTGGGATTGTGATCTGAGTCAAAATCAAGAGTCGGATGCTTAACTGACTGAACCACCCAGGTGCCCCTAAAAAAAAAAAAAAAAAAAAAAGTCATGGGGTGCCTGGGTGGCTCCGTCGGTTAAGTGTCCAACTTCAGCTCAGGTCATGATCTCACAGTCCGTGAGTTCGAGCCCCGCATGGGCTCTGTGCTGACAGCTCAGAGCCTGGAGCCTGCTTTGGATTCTGTGTCTCCCTCTCTCTCTGCCCCTCCCCCATTCATGCTCTGTCTCTCTCGGTCTCAAAAATAAATAAACATTTTTTTTTAAAAAGTCTTAAAACATTGTTTAAAGGATAGGGCGCCTGGGTGGTTCAGTCAGTTGAGTGTCCAACTCTTGATTTGAGCTCAGATCATGATCTCACGGTTGTAAGATCAAGCCCCACATCCGGCTCTGTGCTGTCAGCATCGGGCCTGCTTACGATTCTCTCTCTCCTTCTCTCTCTGCCCCTCTCCTACTCATGCTCTCTCTCTCTCTCTCCCAGAATAAATAAATAAACTTTTAAAAAAAGACAACTTTTTTTTTTTTTTTTTAGAGCAATTGAAGGTTCCCAGCAAAATTGAGAGGAAGGGGAAGGCGCAGAGATTCCCACACGCCCTCTGCCCCCACCCTTGCACGGCCTCCCCCATTACGAACGGCCTCCCCAGAGCGGTACGTTCATTACAGCTGACAAACCTGAAGTGGCACACCGCAACCACACAGGGTCCGTCGTTCACATGGTGGTTCCCTCTTGCCGTTGTACCTTCCGTGGGCTTGGACAAACATAAAATGACATGTCTCTATCATTATGACATCATACGGTCGTTACTGCTCTAAAAATCCTGGGTTCTGCCTGTTCCTACCTCCACCCTGTTTCCCAGCCCCTAGCGATCACTGATACTCTCTCCAGGTTTGCCTTTTCCAGAGTGTCATAAAGTTGGAATCACACACTATGTAGCCTTTTCAGATGGCTTCTTTCACTTAGTATGTGCATTTAAGTTTCCTGAAAGTCTTCCTTTTTAAAAAAATTTTTTTTGAAATGTTAATTTATTGGGGCGCCTGGGTGGCTCGGTCAGTTGGGCGACCGACTTTGGCTCAGGTCATGATCTCGCAGTCTGTGAGTTCGAGCCCCGCATCGGGCTCTGTGCTGACAGCTCAGAGCCTGGAGCCTGTTTCAGATTCTGTGTCTCCGTCTCTCTCTGACCCTCCCCCCTTCATGCTCTCTCTCTGTCTCAAAAATAAATAAACATTAAAAAAATTTTTTTTAACTTTTTTTTAACGTTTATTTATTATTGAGAGATAGAGAGACACAGGGCGTGAGCAGGGGAGGGGTAGAGAGAGTGGGAAACACAGAATCCGAAGCAGGCTCCAGGCTCTGAGCTGTCAGCACAGAGCCCGACGTGGGACTTGAACTCACCAACTGCGAGATCATGACCTGAGCTGAAGTCGGTCGCTTAACCGACTGAGCCACCCAGGCACCCCTGACTTCATCTTTTTTTTTAAATGTTTATTTATTTTTGAGAAAGAGAGAGAGCTCGCATGCAAGTGGGGGAAGGGCAGGGCGGACAGAGGAGCCAAAGTGGCCTCTGGGCTGACAACAGCGAGCCCGATGTGGGGCTTGAACTCAACTGTGAGATCATGACCTGAGCTGAAGCTGGACACTCAACTGACTGAGCCACCCAGGTGCCCTGCTCTCCTGCACTCTTAAAAAAAAAAAAGTCACCCCCTTCCATTTCCTCTACTGTACATTTAGCAGAGGTATGCTTGTGCCCCTGACAGCTGGGAGCTGATGGTAGAGGCTGCTGGTCCTCTGGCTGGCACTTCCGGTTTGCTGTTGTCCTTGGGGAAACCTAAACCTGAGCCTGGGACAGAGGGGGATGTACCCCAAACACTCCTTTGACCCAGGTCACCAGGGTGTGCTCCAGGGCATGCTAGACTTAAATCAGCGGGTCAACTGGGAGCCATCCATCTGTGCTTTCCGAAGCAGTTCGGCTGTAAGAGGAAGTCAGGCAGGAAAAAGCTTTCCCATTTGCAAACGAACCATGGCCAGAGCAAGCACGCACAATTGTGGAAGCTGGTCGCGGGTCATATAGTGAAGGACTTGGTGTTAAGGACGGCCAAGCGTCCGGGCACCTGGGGGCTCAGTCGGGTGAGCTTCTGACTCTCGATTTCCACTCAGGTCATGATCTCACCGGTTTGTGGGTTCCAGCTCTGCGTCAGGCTCTGCACTAGTGGCTTGGAGCCTGCTTGGGATTTTCTCTCTCTCCCTCTCTCTCTGCCCTCCCCTGCTCTCTCTCTCTCTCAAAATAAATTAAAAAAACTTTAAAAAATAAAGAAAAGAATCATTCTGAATTGCAGGCATTTTCTTTGGCACGCTCACTTTCTACACCTGGACTTCCCTAGATGTTGCCTTTTCCAGCAGGAGTGACAATTTCCGGTTTTCTTTCTTTCTTTCTTTTGACAATCTCTGGTTTTCTAATGGCCCTGCAAACTTCACGATATCCTTTGGATCTGCCTACCTCCCAGTTTGATGGGGTTACCTCCTCTGCCTTCCCCTCCTCCCTCTTCCTCCCTCCGCTCCCCACCCCCCGCTGCCCAGCTATTGGCCTCACAGTGGTGACCTGGGGTAGTCCAGGGCCTTTAGCACCCCACTGTCTTCAGCACATGGTGGGGGTGTGTGCAGAAAGGGGACTGGACTGACTGAAGAGGGAGCAGAGGGGGATCCAGGCTGGGAGGGTGTGTGCCTGGCAATCCAGCTGGATGCAGGGGTATGCTGGATGGGTGAGTCAGCAAATCAGTTCCATGAGGCCCCTGACATGAGGCTGCAGGGGGTGACTGGGAGGTAGGGGTGAGAGGCACTGCCCCTTCCCAGGGAATCACCTCCAAGGGGAAATAGTGAGGGGGGGAGGGCGGGGTGGGGGAAGGAAACAAAGGAAGGGGAAAATAAGAAAAAGTGAGACAGAGGTGCTGTTGTCTGCTGGGGGGAAGCCTGGGACTATGTTTATTTTTAGTAACGTCTACCCCCAACATGGGGCTAGAACTCATCACCCTGGGATCAAGGGTCCTAGGCTCTTCCCACTGAGCCAGCCAGGTGCCCAAGGGTGTTGGAATTTTGACTGGGACTGCATTAAATCTGTGGACTGCTCACTTTTCATTTTACTGGAATCTTAACTATATTGTCTTCCTGTCCATGAACATGGATGTCTTTCCTTTGTTCAGGTCCTCTTTAATTTCATTCAGCAGTAAGTTGTAGTTTTCAGTGTATAGGTCTTTCACCTCATTTACATTTATTCCTAGGTATTTTATTCTTTTAGATGATATTATAAATGGAATCACCTTTTTTTTCTCATTCTAATTCCACAGCTACTTTTTTTTTTTAATGTTTATTCATTTTTGAAAGAGAGAGAAACATATCATGAGTGGGGGAAGAGCAGAGAGAGAGGGAGACACAGAATCCAAAGCAGGCTCTAGGCTCTGAGCTGTCAGCACAGAGCCTGACACAGGACTCGAACCCACAAACTGAGAACACTGGTTGATTCTGAAAGGGTGTAACTTAGGAACAGTCAGATGGAAGAGTTACATAGGGCTAGGTATGGGGAAAGGGCATGCAGCTTTTCAGACCGGCCACTCTCCCAAATCTCCACATGTGCACCAACCCAGAAATTCCAGAATTGCCTTCCTAATCTCGTTTTCATATTGTTCATTGCTGGTGTACAGAAACATAGCAGGGTTTTGTGTTGATCTTGTACCCTACAACTTTGTTGAATTAACTTACTAGCTCTAGGAGTTTTCTTGTAGATTCTTTGGGGTTTTCTGTATATAGGATCATGTCACCTATGAATAAAGTTAATGTTACTTCTTTTCGAATTTGGATGGCTTTTATTTCACTTTCTTTTCTAATTGCTCTAGAATTTCCACTATCTCATTGTAGTTTTAATTACCCTAATAATTGATAATGTTGGCAACCTCTTCATGTTTATTAACTATGTGGATGTCATCTTCTGTGAAATGCCACTTCAAGTCTTTTGTCCATTTTTTCAAATGACTTGTCTTTTACGTATCTATATCTAACCTAGATACACATTTATTTTCTGATATATGCATTGTCCTGTGTCAGATATACGCATTACGAATATTTTCTCCTAGTCCATGGCTTGTTTTTTACTCTCGATGGTCTTTTAATGGGTAATTCTTAATTTTAATGAAGTCAATTCTATCATTCCATTATGATTTTGTGTCTATTTAAGAAATCATTGCCCATAGGGGCACCTGGGTGGCTCAGTCGGTTAAGCGTCCGACTTCGGTTCGGGTCATGATCTCCCGGTTCGTGAGTTCGAGCCCTGCATAGGGCTCTGCTGATAGCATAGAGCCTAGAGCCTGCTTTGGATTCTGGGTCTCCCTCTCTCTCTGCCCCTCCCCTACTCATGCTCTGTCTCTGTCTTTCAAAAATGAATAAATGTTAAAAAAAAAAAAAAAAAGAAATCATTGCCCATCAACTTCACAAATTTTTAAAAATTAATTTCAGGGGGTGCCTGGGTGGCTCAGTTGGTTAAGCGTCTGACTCTTGGTTTTGGCTTGGGTCATGCATGGTCTCACGGTTTGTGAGATCGAGAACTGACTTGGGCTCTGCACTGGGATTCTCTCTCTTCTTCTCTGTCCCTCCCTCACTCTCTCTCTCTCAAAATAAGTAAATAAAATTTAAAATTTTTAAAAATTTAATTTCAGGAATTCATATTTATCCCTGTTTGCTTATTATTATTATTATTATTATTATTATTATTTTAGAGAAACAGTGAGGAAGAGGAGCAGAGGGGGAGAGAGAGAGAGAATCTTTTTTTTTTTAAATTTTTTTAACGTTTTATTTTATTTTTGAGACAGAGAGAGACAGAGTATGAACAGGGGAGGGGCAGAGAGACAGGGAGACACAGAATCTGAAATGGGCTCCAGGCTCTGAGCTGTCAACACAGAGCCTGACGCGGGGCTCAAACTCACGGACCGTGAGATCATGACCCGAGCCGAAGTCGGACGCTTATCCGACTGAGCCACCCAGGCGCCCCAAGAGAGAGAGAATCTTAAGCAGGCTCCAGGCTCAGCACAGAGTTAACACAGGGCTGAATTCTAAGCCCTGGGATCATGACCTGAATGGAAATCAAGAGTCCAACACTCAACCAACTGAGCCCCCCCTGGCACCCCAGCTTTTTTTTTTAAAGTAAACTCTTTCCCCAACGTGGGGTTCAAACTCAAGGACCCAAGATCAAGAGTTGCATATTCTAAGGGCTGAGCCAGCCAGGCACCCCATCCCTGTTTGCTTTAAATACTTTCTAGATAATGCCTAGACATAAAAATAAGCACATTTATCATTATTAAATATCTTATTGTTATATATGGTGAGGGACCATAAGGCAAGCTGAGGGCCAAGCACAAGCTAGCATTACCGCCCCTCCCCCTCAACACCCTCTGTGGGACATGTATGACATTCCTCAGGCTCTCCTGGCTGCCTGAGGACAAAGGAAAGAACACAAAACAAATGGTTAAACTGATAGTCTCCACCAGTTTACAAATATCTTAGTAAATTACAAGAAAATGGCAATCTTATCAATAACCTAATCTCCAGAAACCTACAGACTCATGGGGCGCCTGGGTGGCGCAGTCGGTTAAGCATCCGACTTCAGCCAGGTCACGATCTTGCGGTCCGTGAGTTCGAGCCCCGCGTCAGGCTCTGGGCTGATGGCTCAGAGCCTGGAGCCTGTTTCTGATTCTGTGTCTCCCTCTCTCTCTGCCCCTCCCCCGTTCATGCTCTGTCTCTCTCTGTCCCAAAAATGAATAAACGTTGAAAAAAAAAATTAAAAAAAAAAAAAAGAAAAAGAAACCTACAGACTCAGTTTCCAGGAGCCCCAACATCACCCTCCCTCCATAGTGATGGGGGGAACAAAGGCAGAAGGAAATGGCAGGTGAAATTGAATTTCCTTATAACCTGCAGTGCATTGACAGATACTTGAGGCAAGCAGAGTGTTTCTCCAGGAACCTCCTGCTGTCTTCATGTTAATGCTTTGCTAGGGGGAAAAGCAACCTTAGTTTGACAACAGCAAGGCCTCTAGTATTCTGTGAGCCTTCTTTAGCACATGAACATCCCTTTGGAAACCTCCCTTTTGACTTTACCTCCTCCAAGTCCATGGTATATAACCAGCCATTCTTTATACCCCCAGAGCTGCTCTTCCTGCCTACCGCACCGCCCACCCCCACCGCGTTAATGAAATCTTTCTTGGCTGTGGGCTCGGAACCCCACCACCATTCCAAAACCTCATCATATTTAGTTTATCCCTTTATCTCAGCAAGAACTTTTTCAATGCAACCTGTTAATCTAGTCCATTAGTCAGTAGTCTCAGTTTTATGATTTCTGTGATTTCACAAGCATGCCTTCCTGTCTTCACCCTAGTCCCTCCTCCCTTTTTTAAAGTAATCCCTACACCCAACATGGGGCTCAAACTCACAACCCACAGATCAAGAGTCTCATGCTCCTCTGACTGAGCCAGCCAGGCACCCTCACTCTAGTCCTTTCTTTAAGTCTTCATCCTGCCTGAGGTAGGGAAATTCCTCCATTGACACAACCCCAAACATGCTCAGGATCACGGGACATGGGGTTGTTTCTTCATCGAAGGAGGAACTTTCTGCAGCCTGATGACTCTTTTATTGTTTTTATGGATCTAAGGCTTAATTATTTGATTCTTATTAATGGTAAGTTTAGCCCCCCTCAACCGGCTACCCCCCCACCAAAAAACAAAAAACAAACTGAGTATTTGTAGCATCAATTGCCTTCTAGGCAGAGTGGATTTTGACAGGTGGAAAGTCCTTTGTTCTGGAAATCAACTAGGTGGGGACAAGATCAGGGAAGAACTAAGAGTTCTTTACAGATGAGAAGAAGATTTTTATGATGCCATTAAATAGAATGAAGTAGATCTCCATGTTTTTATTTGGAAAAATTGTCCAGAATATATTAAATTTTTAAAAAACTTTTTTTAATGTTTATTTTTGAGAGAGAGATAGAGTGCGAGTGGGGAAGGGGCAGAGAGAGAGAGGGAGACAGAATCTGAAGCAGGCTCCAGGTTCTGAGCTGTCAGCACAGAGCCTGTTGAGGGGCTCAAACTCACAAACCATGAGATCATGACCTGAGACGAAGTCGGACGCTTAACCAACTGAGCCACCCAGTCGGGTTTTTTTTTTAATTATATTAATAAAAATTAATATATTAATTTTTAAAAGCAAAAAGCAGGGACACCTGGGTGGCTCAGTCAATTAAGCCACCGGCCTAGGCTCAGGTCATGATCTCACGTTTCGGGGGTTTGAGCACCACGTTGGGCTCTGTGCTGACAGCTCAGAGCCTGGAGCCTGCTTCAGATTCTGTCTCCTGCTCTCAGCTCCTCCCCTGCTCTCTCCAATATAAAATAAAACATTTGAGAAAAAAAAAAAAAAAAAGCAAAAAAGCAAAGGGGCCCTGGCTGGCTCGGTCAGTAGAGCATGTGACTTTTTGTTTAAGTTAAAAAAAAAAAAAACTTTAAAACTCCAGCAGCACAGAGCGTGTTGTGGGGCTCGAACTCACAAACCGAACTCAGGAGCCGTAAGATCATTGATAAGGTTTGGGGGTGATGTGGAATGGTTTGTAGGGTTTGGATCTGACAGCCAAGAAAGAATTCTTGAAGACGTCTCTGACGCAAAAAAGTGATTTTATTAAAGCACGGGAACAGGACCCGTGGGCAGAAAGAACTGCACTCTAAGTGTGTGGGGTGACCATTTTATGGAGTTGGGGGAGAGGGAGGGATAAAGTCAAAAGGGAGGTTTCCAAAGGGATGTTCATGTGCTAAAGGCTCACAGAATACTGGAGGCCTTGCTATTGTCAAACTAAGGTTGTTTTTCCCTCTAGGAAAGCATTAACATTAAGACAGTAGGGAGTTCCTGGACTTTAGGCCATTGATGGGATTGCCTTTTTCCTGTAATTTACTAAGATATTTGTAAACTGATGGAGACACGTCTGTGTGACTGTGATCTCTATCAGTTAGCCACTTGTTCTCTTTCCTTTCATTTGTTCTGGGGCAGCTGGGAGTGCCTAAGGAACATCACACATATCCCACCATGGGGGAGTGGGGAGGGGAGGGGGTAGGTGTGCTAGCTGTGCTTGGCCCTCAGCTTGCCTATGGTCCCTCATCAACCATGACCTGAGCCAAAATGAAGAGTCAGACACTCAACCAACTGAGCCACCCAGGCACCCTAGATTTTATTTTTAAGTCATCTCTCCATCCAACATGGGCTTGAGTTTAGGACCCTGAGATCAAGAATTGTATATTCCACCAACTGAGCCAGCCAGGCGCCCCAAAATACGTATTTTTGACTATTACAAAAGTTTATTTAACAAAAAAGTTCAATATGAAAATGCACATGACTGATTTTTATATTGTAGTGAAACAGGTTCTATGGAGAGAGGGGACTTGTGGAAGCAGTTCATTTTTTCTGGTGAACACCCACTGTTTATACTTGTTCCAAGGCTTCTAACATGATGATACTATGTCCTCAAATTACCACCATTCCAGTATTGTTCTGTTGCCCCCTAGTTGTCATCTCCACACATTCATCTCTCACAAGATTCACAAAGAGATCAAACCCCTACAATATTCCTTGGACATGCTGCCACCAACTAATTTCAATAATTTATTGCCTATAAATGTTTTCAACTCCAGAAGGTGAGCTTTGCTCATGGTGACTACTCGGTGAGCTCAAAGATTCCAAAATACTTTTTAAGGAAGGTGTTTTAATTTTTTTTATTTTTTAAAGATTCTGATTTTAAGTAATCTCTACACCCAACATATATGGCTGGAACTCAAAACCCAGAGATCAAGAGTCTCACACTCTTCTGACCAAGCCAGCCAGGCATCCCTATGTAAGGTGCTTTCATTTTTATTTATTTATTTTTTTGGTAAGGTGCTTTTAAAGAAGCACTACATTTACTTGCTGAGATCATGTCCTGAGCCAAAGTCGGTCACTTAACCGAGCCACCAGGCACCCCATGAACATAGTGTTTTAAAACTAACTTTTCTTTCTTCGCCTAATAAATCTCCACGTTTTCAGTTGTTGGGAAAATGAATAAAGTTTTACACCATAAGATGGCCAATGGGACTAAAACAGGCTCTGGTCTCTGGCTTAGAGACCCCTCTTCCCGGTTCTTCTTGCCCTGTTTGCTGAGTGCGAAAACCCACCGCAGATGTAGAAGGTGACAACTGTAAATTACCCTTCCCCCTTCATTCAGGGCTCAGATCTTTGGAGAAACGGTCTCCTCTGAGCCCACCGGTGTTAACTAAATCTCCAATCCACCAAGATCTCGAGTGCTGCCTGGTTTTTCCACCAGAGTTCCAGCCTGGTTCCGTAACCCAGTGACCCATAGTAACATTATTATAATGACTTCTTCAGTGGCTAATGCAGTGCTTTGCACCTAGAAGGAATCCAAAGCGTAGGCAAATAGAACTAGATTTCCTGAGCTGGAAGAGTATTCAGAGATAAGCCAGTCTGCTTCTTCTGTATTTTACAGGTAGGATAATTTACAGAAAGTCAAAATAACTTGCCCGAGGTCTTATAGTTAATGTATACAGTAAAGGAATCCACGAGAGCCAACTGAAGGGATGACCCACATCATTTCAATGCCAAGTGTATTTAGAGTTAAAATGTTAAGCCCTAACAAGTATGGAAATAAATAGGATCCCCTGCAGTGATAACTGATGAAGTTTTGGGGTGATGGTGGGGTACGGAGTCAAATGCCAAGAAAGAATTAAAGACATCTTTGGTGCGAAAAGGTAATTTTATTAAAGCGCACAGGAGCAGGACACGTGGGCACGAAGAGCTGCACTGGGGTTGTAAGGAGTGACTGCTTATATACTGCGGGTTTGGGGGAGGTGAAGTCAAATGGGAAGTTTCCAAAGAGACTTCCATATGCTAAAGACTCCCAGGACACTGGAGGCCTAGCTATTGTCAAGCTAAGGTTGTTTTCCCTCTAGCAAAGCATTAAGATTAAGACTGTAGGGAGTTCCTGGAGAAACTTTACTTTGCCTGCCTCAAGTAGTGGTCACTGGGCCTCAGGCTATGAGGAAATTTAATTCTGCCATTTCCTTCTGCCTATCTCCCACATCAATAACATGTGCACAATGCTTTTCAGTTTAAAAAGTTGGGGCACCTGGGTGGCTCACTCAGTTAAGCCTTAGACTCTTGATCTCATCACAGGTCATCATCTCAGGGTCATGATGCTGAGCCCCAGAACGATGCTCTCAAAATAAAGAATTTTTAAAAAGTAATCTCCTCTCAAAGATAACCCTGTCTACACTGTACAGAGAGCATGACCAGCAGAGTATGGGTTTTCCCGTGTGGATCGGGAAGGCACCCCTAAAGCGCTCTTGGGGAAACGGGAAAGGCTGCTGGGACGCAGGACGGAACCAGGAAGCACAGGTGCGCCCCCCGGGGATCCAGACCACGCACGACTTCAGGACGGACACGAAGCCGATCCCGTCCGTCAGCCACGTTTGCGGAGCCAGTGCTGGACGACTAATACCGAACCCGCGCTTTTCCTGCAGTCTCTGGGGGACGACGGCACTCGTGAGCGCAGACGCTTGCAGCTTGTGCGATGCCAACTCAGCCGTGGGAGCTGGCTCCGCGCCCGCTGACAACGTTTGCTCTGGCACTGCTTACGGGGTGAGCGCCCCGCTCCGTCTGCTCGCGCCCAGACCTCGGGTTTCGCAGACTCCGCGGGAACGGCGGCCAGGCCCCCGCACCCACCTACGCTCCAGAAGGAGGCTGGCTCCGCGCAAGCGCGTCAGGGCACGCCCGCCAGCGCGCGCAGGCGCAGCTTCCCTTCCTGATCGCCTCGCCTCGTTCGCCCACCCACCTCCGGGAAGTCGTCTCGTCCGCCCCCCGCCCCCTCCACGAGCGAAACGTGGAATGCGATTGGCCGCTCTGGTTGTCCATCATGCCGGTCTCGTTGCCATTGGCAGCCGGACCGGCCGTCGTCGACCAGCGCCTGTGAGACCCTGCGCCACCGCGGAAGCCGCGATTGGCCGAGGCCTGGACCGCTGCCCCTCACTTCCGGCCTCCGCGATCCCTCCCCGCCGCCGCGCCGCCGCCGCCGCCGCCGCCCTCAGCCTCCCCGCCCCCCGCCCTTCCACCATGGCCGCCTCTGTGTGGTGTGGGGTGAAGCTGGTCCTCCGTGTCCACCTATAGCGCGCACTGCCTCACCCTCACCCCTGGGGGCCGGATCCCAAGAAGCCTCGCTCCCCAACCCTTGGGGCACCAGCCAGGAAGGTTTCCTACCCCTACTTCAGGGGCAGGAGTCCGCTTTCCCCCACCTCCTGAGGCAGGAGCTGAGGGTTTGCCCTGTTTCTCTTAGGGTCGGAAGTCAGAAAGGGCTCCCCTTCCACTTCAGGGGCGGAAGCCTCCCCTCCCTTTCCGTAGGTGCAGACCCCTACCCCGGCATACTCAGGGGCTGGCGGCCTTTCCCCAGCACTGCCACTGCAGAGACAGGATCTAGAGGGCCGTCCGCCTTCGCCTCCTCCACAGGAGCGGCCTTTGGGAGAGGAGGGCGGGGTGGACAGGACAGGGACCCTTCCCTCCCCTGCCCCACTCCCCCCTCTTGCCCCCAGGTCCTGGCAACCCAGAGTTCCTCATCTCTAGGACTTCCCACCCGTCCGTCCACCCCCTGGCCTCTTCCCGTCTCCTGGCAGCAGCCATGGAGATACCGAAGGGAAAGGGGGCAGCAGCAGCTGCTGCTTCGGGAGCAGCGGGAGGTGGAGGAGGAGCGGGAGCAGGAGCCCCAGGAGGGGGGAGGCTGCTACTTTCAACCAGTTTGGATGCCAAGGATGAGTTAGAGGAGGTAGGTGTGGGGGTGGGGGAGGGAGTTAAGACATTGGGTTGAGGAGGGGTACTGGAGCGGATGCGGGTCGGGGGGTCGGGGAGGAGGCCTTCAGGGCTTTTCTGAGGCAGCACAAACACTGCTCCAGACTTCCTGCTCCTGAAGGAAGGAGCGTGGGCCAACTTCCTGAACAGGTAGTCATAGCAACAGCAGTCACTAGGATGAAAATGGGGGGGGGGTGTTGATGAGGGAGGGAAACACCGTCCTGATCTACCGAGTTTATTTTTGACATTCCTTTCCACGCACAGACCACAGCTAGTCTTAATGTTTACCCTGCTTTGGATTTAGGTCATATACTGGGTTGAGAAGTGTGTGTGTGTGTGTGTGTGTGTGTGTGTGTGTGTGTGTAGGTGTCTGGGGGGCTGATAGGAGTTTGCAGCAGGCTTTGGAGCCTCCTGTTAGGTAATGCTTCATGTAGACACAGTCGGTTGACGGTGATGTTAACTGGGCATTTAGAATGAGCGAAGACCTAGGGACTAGTGAGTAACGTTTAGTTGGATACCATCAACTGCAGCAGGGCAGTGAGGAGGTGAATGGGACTTAGGGGACTGTCCTTCAGAACCAGATTGGGGCGCCTGGCTGGCTCAGACAGTGGAGGATGAGACTCTCGATCTCAGGGTTGTGAGTTGGAGCCCCACATTGGGTGTAGATGACTTAAAAATAAAACCTTAAAAAACATACATACATACATACAGAATAGGACTAGATAGGAACCACACAAGGGTGCTGAGAAAGGGGGTACACTGAGGTGATGCTGTGGACCTGAATGGGGATTCTAGACTACCAGCTACTCCCCCCATCTCCCTTGTTCCTCTTGCCTTGTCCTGACAACCCAGGGTTAATCGTGTATCCCTTTGCACTGCTACTTGGGTAGAGACCTGCTTAGGAGTGTGAGACCCAGAACTGAGACATGATTGCCAAACTGTTTTGTTTGTAAGACCTAATACATTAAACCCAGTGGTTGTCCTGGGATAGGATGAGTGCATTAGCAGGGTCTGGCTCTTCGCTGGCCGTTTCCCTGCTTCTAAGTTTGTCACTGCCTCACTGCCCTTTATCAGATACTAGAGGGTGGGCAGGCAGTTACGTGGAATTCATAGTTTAGATTTGAAAAACATGTTGGTTTAGGTACAGAATGGGAGAACATACACACAGAAGGTGGCTGGATATAACTTTGGGGGTTATCCACCTAGCCAGTGTCTGCACGCAGGCTGGTTTCCCATCATGCTTCTCCCCCATAATTCTGAGTGCTTTTAGATAAATCCAGCTTTTCTGCTGTTGCTTTTCTGAGCTAAGGTAGATATAATTAGGAACGTAAACAGTGCTTCTAAAAATAATGTATTCTCAAAACCAAAATGACTTTAGGATTGTCTGGCACTTTGAATTATCCACTTCTTTAGAAGGAGCCACTGTCATTGTCAAAGTATTTTTTGAGATCTGTGTTGTGGCACTGCAGCTCTAGAATTGTAGAAGGAAAATAGTTGACTGCCTTTGATCCCTCCACCAGTTTGGGTGGAGGGGAAAAGACCTCAAGGGCTGGATGAAAATCTGTTTATTCCCCACCCTGATTGCGAGAGGGCTCATCCTGCCTCTGCTAGTTTGTACTACAGGGTAGTATGGCATCCTGTTCTGAACGGTGATGTGTTTGCTGGTAGACTCAGTGATGTGGCAGGAGGGGGCCATAAAAGAGAGGAAGTATTTATTCGTTTATTTGTGCTGTTTTGGACAGAGTGAACTTTCAGCTGTTTCCAGAGAGAAGGGGGAGGGAGGGTCTTTCTTCTTTTCCTCCTATCCTTTGTGCTGTAGATATTTCCCAGCACGCCTTGGCTCCCCCCTTTCCTTCTTGGCCTTTGCCCTCTGCATTTGAATTTTCCAGCAAGCCTTGCCACTGTTTTTAACCCACGTGCGTGGTTCTCACTGGACAAGAGTGTCTCTAAGGACAAGACTTACTGGCTTTTTCCTCTGGGTCTCCCCATGGGTCTCTTCTGCACACAGAAGTTATCAAGACCTGGTGTTGATTGACAGGTCTCTGTTGGGTGTGGTTGTTTTCCATCACAGGCCCACCTGTCGCCCAGGAACACAGAGGTAGTTTCCTACCTGTGTATGCCTCCCGTGTGCTGAGTCAGATAGGAGTAAGACAGGATGAGGGAGACCCAAATCTGCCTGGAAGAGCTTATCATCTAAAGGTGGAGATAGCACACCCATAGGTGGAAAACAAAAATGACAGATCCCCTCAAAAACCTGGTGAAGGCAGGGAAGAGGCTGGGGTCCTTACAGCTGGACGTGATGAGGAACGGCCTCCAGTGGCCTGGAGTATGAGACACTGCCGAAGCGCATCCCAGGCAAGAGCCGTGACTCCTCCCCGGGGACACCGTTGGCTCCTTTCTTCTCTTCGGCTCTGTCCCTCTCTTTGAAGGGGAAATTCTTGCCCATCCCATTTCAGTTTGGGGAATGAGATAAAGATAGTGCCAAAAATTGGAGGCGTGTAGAACATGTGGCTCCTGGTCATCCCTCACCAGGAAGGACCTTGTCTGCTTTGAGGTCAGGCTGGGAGCAGGGCTGTAGGTCACAAGCCAGCACCCCCTCCTAGCCACAGATAGGCCTTAGGGTTAGGGATAGGTGGAGGTGCATCCCCGCCAGGTGGTCTCCGAGGAACAGTTCATGACCCTGTCTGTGAAAACTCTCCAGGGAACTGGCTTTCGGTCATCTCTCGTGTTTTCTCCTAAGACCCTCATGTCACTCACAAGTGACTCTTGGCTGTAGAATATTTGGAACGCAGCTTACTCAGTAACTTTCCTAATGTGGGCCCTCGGGGATTTGGTAGGTTGGACCATATCTTCTTTTCCTAAGGGTAGTGGAATCTCGTCTTTCAGGGCCACAGACTTCCCGTAAGAGAGCAGTATGTATGTATGTATTTATTTATTTATTTATTTTTAACTTTTATTTATTTTTGAGACAGAGAGAGACAGAGCATGAACGGGGGAGGGGTAGAGAGAGAGGGAGACACAGAATCGGAAGCAGGCTCCAGGCTCTGAGCCATCAGCTCAGAGCCCGACGCGGGGCTCGAACTGGCGGGCTGCGAGATGGTGACCTGAGCTGAAGTCAGATGCTCAACCGACTGAGCCACCCAGGCGCCCCAAGAGAGCAGTATTTAATATATACGTTTTGACCAGACTATATGTTCACCTTTCTGAGGGAAGGGAAACTGGGAGGTTAGAGGGATCTCTCTGACTCCAGTCTCAAGCTTCAGGTGTACTGGCAGCTTGGAAGGCCTCCCCCCACTCTGCCCCCACTCCATCTATTGCTGCTGTCATGAGGAACATGGTCAGGTTGTCTTAGTACTAGAAAAATCATTTCAGATGCTCCTAGAGATGGTAACTACTTACTCAGCAGTCTGAGGTGCTGTCACGGAGGGCTTACTCTGAACAGAGCCACTCTGCCAGCAATTGTTGGAAACTGCATGTATGATTCTGTCTTTACCAGGGGCCTCTGGGGGATTGTAGAGGACAGGGTATTGCTACTTGGCAGTAGGCATTTGACTTCTGTGGCCCTCTCTGAGGGGGTGTGGTCCTTCTGTCACTCCCAATGATTTGTAGTTCATTCTCCCATCTCTGTTGCAAAAAGTAATTTCTGTAGTCTGGGAAGAGCAGGATCTTTTATATTTCTGTGCCTGGAAAGGACTGGGGCCCGCATTTCTTTCCTCATTGCTTTTATCCATGCATCCAAATTCTGGACTCTCCCACTTCTACATCCTTAACTGGGCCTCCGTGTTCCAAGAGGCCACTTTTGTTTTTGACTGGGCAGTGACCCATAGGACTGACTCAAGCCTCTGAGTGGAGCTTAGAACATTAAGGAGGGGCTTAGAGAAACCTGGTTCTGTCCAAGGTCTCTGTGGTTACATCATAGCCAGAAACATAGCCAGCCCCTAGGGCTGTGTATCCAGCTTTGCATGAGGGTCTTGGTGCTGGGCCCATCAGTCAGGCCTCCTCCCACCTCCCCTACCCTTTACTGGAAGGCACAAGTTTACAGAGAGTGGTTAGGAGAGGAACCTGTACAGCCTTGTTAGGGACTTATCCGTGTCCTGTAGTAGGAGGGCTCAGTTTTCAGGAATCTTTAAAGACGTGCCATTAGAAGAAGTAGCAGGAGATGAGGGCATGGTCTGGTCTTCAGAGATGGGGTTGTGTAGTTGCTGAGCTTTTTCACAAATGGAACAGATGATAATTTAACTGAGGCTGCATGCTTGTCTTGTGTGATCCTCAGAACAACCTTGTGATACAGGGCTTTTTCTATTTTTCAGATCAAAAACCAGGGTTTACAGAGGCTAAGGAACTCACCCAAGATTGGCTTAAGGCAGGCGGGTAGTGAGGGGGTTCTTCTATACCGTGCTTGTTAGTTTACCCGTTCGTTAGCTGCTGTTTGACTTCTCTTGCATCGCTGATGATTCAGCAGAATCTTCTTCCTTTGAGTAGGAAGTAATATCTGGAACCTTAGGGTGCTGTGCTGCTCGTTCACCTGGGCTGGGTAAGCAGGGTTTAGCAGCTGGCGGAACGGATTCTCCAGCCATTGGTAACTGTCTTACAGAGGGATATAATTTAAAAAGGGAAAATCCACCTGTTTCTCCTTCCTTCTCCTTATCATGCGGGAGCTGGACTGAGAAATAATGGATCTCACAGCTCAGTTTTCATGTGATCTCACGGCTCCTTTTCACAAGTACACGGGTGCTGTCTGCTAAGGCTGAGCCTGCTGATCTGACCTAATTTGGAGGCTAGTCAGACCTGATGGGCAGTGAAGTTGTCATACCCTCAAATATGAAGGACTTTAGGCCTGATTTAGGTTGAAGTGTTGTGGCTGTGGGAGCTCCTTGCCTTAACACAGTTCTCTGTGCAACCTGTGTGCTCTTAGTCAGGGATGCGTGTAGGCAAACTTAGGATGGTGGTCAAGGGAGACACATGATTACCTTTCATTCCTACACCCCTTTCCGTTGTCCTTATTCATGGTTCCTCACAGTGCTTGCCGCGCAGCCCCTTGTCAGCAAGACACTTTGTAATGACTTCTAGGATCAGGGGAAGTAAATTGCCCGCCCTTGTCCATTTTGCCAGCATCACCATCATTGGGAATTGGTTTTCCTTAAATAGTTTTTGGGTTAGTCCTCGAGATAAAGGGTTTTTTTTCAATTTTTTTTTTTTATTTTTTAAATGTTTATTTAAATTTGAGAGAGACGACACGGCATGTGTAGGGGAGGGGCAGAGAGAGCCAAAGACAGAATCTGAAGCAGGATCCAGGCTCTGAGCTGTCAGCACAGGGCTGGATGCGGGGCTCAAACTCATGAACCCTGAGATCATGACCAGAGCTGAAGTCGGACGCTTAACCGACTGAGCCACCCAGGTGCCCCAAGATACAGTTTTAAAAGACTCAGGAAGTAAGTTAGGTGGTGATAATCGAGAGGCTCACTGATTTAATATGAGATACGTTTATCAATATCTTCTCAGTATTTAGTATTAAATGCTTCTTCAGAACAGGAAGTAGTGACTAAGGTCTTAGAATGTTGAGCGCGTGCCATGTTAGAGTTGGCCTTTGAAACTAGAGTAGCTCTTGGGTGGACTTTGATGCAGCTGTCCCCACCTTTGTTTGACCAGAGCCTCAGGCATGAGCTTGGCCTTTTCTCCATTAGTCCTTTTCTTTCCTCACACTCATTTTTTAAAATTTGTTTTGAGGCGCCTGGGTGGCTCAGTCGGTTAAATGTCCGACTTCGGCTCAGGTCATGATCTCGTGGTCCGTGAGTCTGAGCCCCACATCAAGCTCTGTGCTGACCGCTCAGAGCCTGGAGCCTGCTTTGGATTCTGTGTCTCCCTCTGTCTCTCTGCCTCTCTCCGGCTCATGGTCGTCTGTCTCTCTCTCAAAATTAAATAAATGTTAAAAAGATTAAAAGTAATAATAGTAAAAATAATTTTTTTTTAACTTTTTGGGGGGACATTTCAAACATTAAAAAGTAGAACAGTAGAATTCCCCTGGAGCCATCACTGCTTCCATACTTATCAGTCCCTGGTAATCTTGTTTTATCTCCCCCCAATCTCTGGATTATTTTGACACAAATCCAAGATAAATAATTTCATCTGTAGATACTTCATATGTATGTCTGTGAGGGAAGGTTTTGGGTTTTTTTTTTCTTTTTAAAGTATAGCCTCAGTGTCATACCTAAAAATATTAATAGTAATTTTTTTAACAATAAAATATTAATTGTTCAAATTGGTTGTCTCATAACTCCTTTTTATAATTGGTATGTTCAAGTCAGTACTCAGACAAGGACCACATGTTGCATTTGATTGATACGCTTTATTTTTTAAATTATTTTAATTTTTAAGGGTATTTATTTTAAATTTTTTAAGTTTATTTATTTTGAGAGAAACAGAGACAGCATGAGTAGGGGAGGGGCAGAGAGAGAGAGAGAGAGAGAGAGAGAGAGAGAATCCCAAGCAGGCTCCACACTGTCAGCGCAGAGCCTGACGTGGGACTCAAACCCATGAACTGTGAGCTTGACCTGAGCTGAAATCAAGAGTTGGTCACTTAACCAACTGAACCACTCAGGTGCCCATTTCTTTAATTTTTTAAGTTTTCTTATTTTAAAATTTAAAGCTTAGAGAAATGTTATAATACATAGAATTCCCATATACTTTTCATCCAAATTATTCAACGATTATTCACATTTGTCTGTATACATATTACTGTTTAACCTTTTGACGGTAAGTTGCAGCCAGGACACCACTCAGGGTTTAAACACTTCATTGTGTATTTCCTAAGAACAAAGATCTTCAGCTACATAACCACTGCTCTGTTGTCAAGATCAGAATATTTAGCATAGATATGTTACTGTCATAGAACATACTGCGGTATTCCCAGTTGTCCCAACAATGTCCATTATAGCAGTCCAGGACCACAAGTGGCATTTAGGTGCACTCTGTCTTTAATTCTTTAATCTGAGGCAGATTCTTAGTCTGTCTTTGTCTTTTACGACCTTAAATGCTTTTGACAGATCAGTTATTTTGTAGAATATCTCTCAAATTGGGTTGTCTGAAATTTCTTCATGATTAGATTGAGATAATGCGTTTTGGGACAGAAAACTGTACAAGTGCTGTTCTAGCCTTTTCAGTGCACCGTGTTGAGGCATGTGGTGTCGTCAGTTTGTCTCCTTACTGGGGATGTTGACTTTGATCACTTTGTTAAGGTGGTATATCCTCTAGAATTTCCTGTAGTTACTCTTTTCCCTTTGTAATTAAGTATTTTTGAACCCAAGTAAATAGTGTCTTGCATAATTTCACCTCTGGTTTTAGCACCCCTTGATGATATTTGCCTGACTCAGTCATTCCTAATGCATTTATCAGCTAGCATTCCACTGTCAAAGAGCTTTCCCTTTTCGTCTAGTTGTTATGTGAATATCAGTGGATTCTTATTTTATTCAATGGGCTAGGTTTTTTTTTTTTTTAAGAGAGCGGGAGTGTAAGCAGGGGAGAGGGGCAGAGGGAGGGAGGGAGGGAGAGAGAGAGGGAGGGAGGGAGGGAGAAAGATCTCAAGCAGGCTCCATGCTCTGTGTGGAGCCTGATGTGGGGCCCCATCTTAAGACTGCAAGATCAATACCTAAGCTGAAATCAAGAGTCGGACCCTCCACTGACTGAGCCACTCAGGCATCCCTATAATTTTTTCTTAATATTTATTTTTGAGAGAGAAAGAAAGCAGGAGAGGGGCAGAGGGAGAGGGAGACAGAAGATCCCAGCAGGCTCCCTGGTGTCAGCACAGAACCCGATGCAGGGCTTGAACCCACGAACTGCAAGATTATGACCTGAGTTGAAGTTGGGTGCTCAACTGACTGAGCCACCCAGGCGCCCCTGTTTTTTAAGTAAGCTCTATACCCAAGGTGGAGCTTGAACTCATGACCCTGAGAATCAAGAGTCGCATGCTGAGCTGACTGAGCCAGCCAGGTGCCTTTCCATGGGCTATGGTCTTAAATCTCTTTTAGTACATGGGTTTCTCCCTCCCTGCTTTTTTTTCCTTGCAGTTTCTATGTTAAAGAACCAGATTGCCGGTCATGGTTTCCACACTCTGGTTTGCTGATTATACCCCCATGTGACTTTACTTGTAAACTGGTAGTTAGAGCTAGGGGTATGATGAGGTTTAAGTTTCTTGAAAACTTTTTGGGGCCAGAAATACTTTGCAGGTGGTGGTATGACACACTCTGAACTTTTTCTCACCCCTTCGCAGAGGTTAGAAAGATGTATGAGCATTGTGACATCGATGACTGCTGGTGTCTCAGAGAGGGAGGCCAACGATGCCCTCAACGCCCACGTAAGTATATGCCCCCCGCCCCACTTCCATTGCTCCGGGAGCTGTGAGACATGATCCAGAAGATAAAGCACTTTGTGGCTGGGCATGAGGGACAGAACTGAATGTCTCAGCTCCCTGAACCAGGCTTCCCAGCTCCTCTCTCTTCTCTGTCTTACTGTGGGAAGCTGTCTCTTGGAACTTAGGTGTCTTTAAATAGCTTTTAAAAATAACTCCTAGTTCTGTAGTGACTTTTTTGTCTTTGCAAATTATTCTCTCATATTTGATCCTTTACATTTCCTAATCTGTGAGGTTGAAAGGATTTTAAATAGTACATGTAAAGGTCTTAGAGTAATTCCTGGCACATAGTGAATGCTTAGTATTTCCTTCTTATTTATAGCAAAATATTTTTGTTATGGCTTCTCCTTAAAAATACCAGAGGTTCAGTGACCTGCCCAAGGCCTATTACTCCATGAATGACTTTGCAGCTTCCTCCTTTCCTACTGAAGGCTGTTAAGGTCTGGTAAAGGTGGTACAGTAGGATTTTTTTTTTCCATTTTATTTATTATTTTTTGAAAATTTTTATTTTACTTTATTAAAAAAAAAATTTTAATGTTTGTTTATTTTTGAGAGAGAGAGAGAGACAAAATGTGAGCAGGGGAGGGGCAAAGAGAGAAGGAGACATAGGATTCAAAGCAGGCTCCAGACTTTGAGCGGTCAGCACAGAGCCTGACGTGGGGCTCAAACTTATGAACCGTGAAATCATGACCTAAGCTGAAACTGGATGCTCAGCCAACGGAGCCACCCAGGCACCCTGAAAAATTTTATTTTATTTTTTATTTATCTATTTTAATTTTTTTTAATGGTTATATTTATTTTTGAGACAGAGACAGAACATGAGTGGGAGAGGGGCAGAGAGAGAGGGAGACGCAGAATCTGAAGCAGGCTCCAGGCTCCGAGGTGTCAGCACAGAGCCCGACGCAGGGCTCGAACTCACAGACCACGAGACCATGACCCGAGCCCAAGTTGGACGCTCAACTGACTGAGCCACCCAGGCGCCCCTGAAAGATTTTATTTTTAAGTAATCTCTGCACCCACTGTGGAGCTTGAACCCACAATTCCAAGATCAAGAGCTGTATACTCCATTGACTGAGCCAGCCAGGTGCCCCTTTTTCCCATTTTAAATGCTGGCCTGTATTAAGCCTTGGAGAACGCAATAAGGGTCTGTCCTTTTCTTCCACCTCTCTCCTGAAACACATGCTTTATCACTTTTAGGAGAAGGAAATCATTAGGTAGAAGAGTTGATGATTCTCCTTTGCAGATTATCCAAGTTTTCTGGGAGAAACTGTATTCAAGAACTTTTCTCCTGTGAGTGACAACTAGTTACTTTCCTTCCTCATGTTCCAGGTGTGCAAAGGCCCCCCCCAGCATGAGGAAATCTGCCTGGGCCTCTTCACCCTTGTCCTCACCGAACCTGCCCAAGCTCAGAAGGTAAGACTCCCTGCTCTGAACTCACAGACGCTCCTCAGGTAGAATCTGGGGATATGGTGGAACTTATGGTTAGCTGACATAGTGCCAGTCCTGTTGGCCAGAGCTGGATCACCTTGTTCTCCAGATATGCGTACAGCTCCTGTTTTACTCTCAGTGAATTAGTCATTCTCTGACTCCTGTCCTTTCTCTATGTCTTGATTTTCAAGCTAAAGGGCAAGAAAAGGCATTTGTGACAATGGAAAAGCATTTGAAGAGTTGTATGTTGTAGAGTGATGGTCAAGGTTATGAGAGTCGGGACTTAGTCCAGAGAAGAGAAGCGAGCAAGTGCAGTCAGGTCCATTGAGAGTTTTTACCCAGTACTTTGCAGGGTCTGTCAGTGGAAAGTGAACAGAAAGCAGGCTTAACACTGCCATCAGTAGGATCTAACAGCTTGATGCTGACGATTGGTGCAACAATAGCGTAGTGGCCAAGAGAACCCTGGAGCCCACTGGGGCCAGACTTCCTTACGAGTACTGTGTGAAAACTAGTCTGGGGTCTTCACAGACAGAAGAGTCTCCTTTATGTGAAATGGATTAAGTGGGATCCTTCTTTGGGGTCAGGGATTAGGCAGGGTGATCTCTTCGGATTCCATTCTTTCATTTAAAAAAGTAGCGAGGGGCGCCTGGGTGGCTCGGTTGGTTGGGCGTCTGACTTCGGCTCAGGTCATGATCTCACAGTCCGTGGGTTCAAGCCCCGTGTCAGGTTTTGTGCTGACAGCTCGGAGCCTGGAGCGTGCTTCGGATTCTGTGTCTCCCTCTCTCTCTGCCCCTCCCTTGCTCGCGCTCTGTCTCTCTCACTCTGAAAAGTGAATAAATGTTAAAAACAATTTTTTTTTTTTTTTATTAAAAAAGCGACAAAATTCTGTCTTTTGCCTCTACAGAATTCCCCTTTGCAGCAGTTCTGTGTCCTTTGAGTCTTGGGACCGTGGTTTAGAAGGATATGTCTGGTGTCTAGCAGTGACTCTATGATACTAAGAGAAGAGGAGCTTGGAGTGGGGACACTCAGTATTCTTACTGGCCTTTCCTTGAACATGGGGAAACACATGCTCTGTGCCCGGCGCTCTGTTGGGCTCTATCCAGACAGGATCTCATTTAATCTTCTCAAAAGCCATATGAGGTTGGTGGCTCTGTCCCTTCTTTCCAAGCCACTCCCAGGTTACCTATAAGGTAATTAGAGGTCAAAGACATTGTCATTTGTTCAAGGAGTACCAAAGAATATCCTCATCAGGGACAAGGACAGGGTGCCCACAGCCCTCTGGCGTAGCGGCTTGAATTAACCTCAGGGGAAAGACGTGAGCATGGCAGCCTGATGTGTTCGTACTCCACCGATGCCACCTGGAGTCACATCCAGGGTGTGCGTAACGTGGAAGAATAGTGTGTACTCACAGGTCCTTGGCGTCCCAGGCCACTTCTGAGCTGGAACCTTGTTGAATTAAATTGGCATTTCATTTTCATACTGGATTTATCATCAAGACCCTTGAAGACAAATGAATGTCTCCAATTTAGTGGTTATAAACAGTAACGTGACCCGGTCTAGCTGCTCTATTTTAAAGAAATTGTTGGCAGAGATGGGGGTGAAGCGGTTGGGGTTAAGGTTTTGTTTTCTCTTATGTGGGCTTTTATAAATACAGTTAAAGTCTTGTGCAGTCACCTCAGTGCAAATTTGTCCAGTCTGCTGGGTTTTTTTGTTGGTTTCAGGTGGAATTGGAATCAGCTAGGGTAAATGAGTAAACCTCAGTGAAGGGGGCAGGATGTGCGTGGTATTTTCAGCTCTTTGCCTAGCCTGACAGTGAAAGGCCATAGGCCTCTGCATCATAAATGCTCATTATGTCATGAATTTGGCTGTCTAGACATGGCAAAGGGCTAGAGCACTTTGTCTTCTTTCTGCCCTGGGACAGCCTCATGAGGGTGGCCCAGATCCTTCCTGCCTTGGGTCTCAAGCTGTTTGACAGCTGCACCAGGATGGTGTTCACATGCTAGCCGTTTCCAAGTAAATCCCCTCTTTGGAACATCCTAGGCTGACAGGCCACTGGGTCAAGGCTCTTCAGACAGAGTAGGTGGAATCAGGGGGGTCAGAAGACATGGTTTTAGGGAAATGAGGAGCTAGCAGGTAGTGACTCATTGAGAGACCTTGAACCAGGTCAGAGTATGGGAAGAATGTGAGGCATGTCTCTGAGGTGCTTTGGTCCTCTTCCCTAAAAGGGTGATTATCTTGTGAAATCCTTCTGTCCTGAGGAAGTTTCAAGTCGGAGTTACTGGTGAGGACGGACTCTGATGCATTGTTTTAGGCATCAGCGTAAAAGAAGGGGTGTGTTTTCTAAGGGTTTGCTTGCGGTTAATTCTGTCTCTGGACCAGAAACCTCAGGATAGGGTGGAGATTTGGCTCCTGGATCTTCACAGGCCGAGAGATCGGAGGCAGGGGTGGTGGAGAGGTTGGTAGTAGACACTGAGTCTTGAGCACATTAGAAATCTGCTCTGGGAAAGCAGGAGCTGAATGAAGAGCCTCAGTCATTGCTGGCAGGTGGCAGGCTGGTGCAGACGTCAGGGCCAGCCCTCTGGGACTTCTTAGTGGGCGCAGCAAGGGCGGACTGAGCAGGTAGACAAGAACTCTCGGTTAAGGACAGAGCAGGCTGGCTTCGGGTGCAGAGTGGAGTATGTATGGGGTGGGTTTTGTTCCAGTTGTACCTTAGCTTTCATCTGCCCTCTCGGCAGCCCTTATGTTTATAGTTTTTGAGTGTGTCTGTTTCCTATTTGATGTCTGAACGGAACAGCTGGGAGCAGGCCTGGCTCAGGGGTTGGGGGGTGTAGGAGGCTGAGTAGGCAGGCACTAGCAGTTAGGAGGTGAAGGTGATAGGGGAGGGTGTGGCAGTTTCTCTTCCTCAGAGTCAAGGACCCAGGCCTTGGTAGTTCACGGTTAAGAAGGTGGGTTGGAGGCTGCCTGGGCCCAGCCTGGAGGGTCTGGGGCACAAGTGCTGCCTCCATGCCATCCTGTCACCTTTCCTTTCTTCTGAGACTCTCTGCTTCTCTTCTCTGGTCCCCAATGAGTTTTGTTTTGGGTTTTTTTTCCCCATCTACTTCTCTTCCAAGCCAGTCAGAAAACTGGCACAGGGGTTGGTGAGGCAACTGACAGCATCCGGAAGGGGTGCCCTGGTGCTCAGCTGCATGTGTTAGCAACGGTGTGGTTGGTAAGGCCCCACATGGCACACGGGATCAGGCAGACAGGATCTTCTGTCTTCATCTGTCCCTGTGTCTCCTGAGAAACTTGTCCTCCTTCCCTGTCCCGGGTCTCTTCTGCGCTTCTGCTCTTTATGGAACAGACAGGGCTCCTCTCTGGTGACTCTGGTCTCTGTCTGTCCTGACATGGATCTTCCTCGCCTTTGTCTCCCTCCTCCTCTGTGCCCAGCCTGTAAGTCACACCTCCAGGGCAGGGAGGCTCCAGGGCAGAAGCACCGTTTACCAACCACCACATTGACAGTAGCTCACTGGGTTCCCTTATCCATTAATTAATTATTCCCTTGCTTGCTTGTACTTCTTGTTTTTTTACTGTTAGCGTTTATTTTTGAGAGAGAGTACGCACGCGCATGCACACGCATGTGCACGGGGCAGGGGCAGAGACTGAGGGAGATGCAGAGCCCAAAATGGGGCTCCATCCCAAGAACCATGAGCTCATGACCTGAACCAAAATCAAGAGTCGGACGCTTAACCGGCTGAGCCACCCAGGCGCCCTCCCTTTTGCTTGTACTTTTTGATCTCAGATGGAGTCAGAGGATAATTAAATTCTCCTTTGGGAATGAAAAGGGTATGAAAAGTTGTGGCACAGGAGGGATCTTGAAGCGTTGGTGTTTTTATCAGATCAGTCGTTTGACTTACGGGCCGTAGAGGCCGGAGGAAGTAACAGTAGCTAAGGGCTCAGGAGTCCCTCCTATATCAAGGCCGGAGCGCAGGAGGAGCACTTCCCTTCCGGACACTGAGGGTGAAAGAGCTTAGGGATGTGGTTGTCTCACAGCCACCTTAGGTCCTCACCTCCCTCCCCAGTAGCCTCTTCTCGCAGCTATTTCTAGCACTGGCAGAGAGGTGTGACAAGCATGGAATCTAGAACGGGACTGCCTGGACTTGGATTCTGGCTCTTCTTCTGTCTCTTCAGTGACCTGGGGCAAGTTACTTTACTCCCTTGTACCTGTTTCTTTCTTCATCTGTAAGAACAGAGCTGGTAGCACCTATTTCAGAGGGTTGTTACGGGATTCAAATGCAACCATATGTGTAATATGGAGCGCAGTGTCAGTGCATGTTAGCTTAGCATATTTGCTATCGTTGTTGATGCCACTGGCTTTCCGAGGTAGGAGGTATGTTTCCAAGGTGCCCTTTGTGCTGAGACCCTGACAGCCTGGAGCTCAGTGGGTAGTGAGGCCTCCTGAGGCCTTCCTCTGGGAGTCTGCTCTCTCTAGAGAGAGGTGAGAACGCTCTCAGGAAGGGGAGCAGGAGCATTCAAAGATTGGCGTACTCTGCCTCACCTCTCCCAGGGCTGGGTGCACCTAAGGACCCCTCCTTTTTCAGTCTTGGCAGAGCAAAGGGCAGTCCAGAGAAAAGAAGAATGATGTTTAATTAAAGAAGTTCAGTTTGGTCCTGCCCTTTCTTTCTGGGGCCTTGGTCCCTGGATCCTTTACCCTAATGCTCCTAGCCCTTTGCTTCATCTGGCTGAGTCAATACAGGTCTAAAAACCTCTCTGAGGTCCTTTCTGGTCTGTTCAACCAAACCCATCCTGCAGTGACCTTTCACTGGCAGATGAAAAGCAGACGGCCTCCACCTGGTTTTGCTCAGCTTGTGGCATGAAACAGGGTGACAGTTTCTAAGAAGAGACATGGGGGGTCAAGGAGCCTTTCCTAGGAGGCTTTTCTGCCTTCTCGGAGAGTAGTTGCATTCCTTTTCCCACCGTGTGTGACAGGGCCAGGGTGGGGTTGGGGTGGAGGAGCCCTGTGGAAGGGCAGCATCCACAGGGGCCACTTGAATCCCATGAGTGGTATTTAAGGTGGCGGGGGGAGCCTGTCCTCAGCCTACCGGCTGCTCACGACCTTGCTTCTCACAGTGTTACCGGGACTTGGCTCTGGTGAGTCGCGACGGCATGAATATTGTCCTGAACAAGATCAACCAGATACTTATGGAGAAGTACCTGAAGCTGCAGGATACCTGCCGTACTCAGGTAAGGCCGGGAAGGAAAGAGAGATCCAGCTCAAAGACATGCTAGAGTTTGGATCCCCTCTTAAAGAGAAGGGACAGAGGAATCAGGGATAACATGCCCTGCCTTCGTACACCTAAACTGTAACGTGGTTGGATTCACCCTTTCCTCAAATTTGCAGGCCCTTCTCTTCATCCGTCTTCTCCTCTCCCTTTTAGTTGGTGTGGTTGGTGCGGGAACTAGTGAAGAGTGCGGTTCTGGGAGCTGACGGTGTGTGCATGACGTTCATGAAGCAGATTGCTGGTGAGTTGATGGCAAGGGTGGAAAGCAGAGAGAGGAGCCCAGAGGCTAGGTGCAGGCTGTGGAGGACAGTGAAGGGCCTTGGGGTTTCAGTTCCTGGGTTGCCTGGACTGTTTTCTCCTGAGACAGGCCTCTTCCGGCCACACAATGATGCAGAAAGCAATGGAAAAATCACAGGGCGGGGGGGGTCTCTTGAAGCAATACGTCTTGCCTTGCCTTGTTTTCCTTCCTGCCAAACTCAGGGCATGATGTAGAATAGTTGGCCTGATTTGGCCAGTCCTTACTCTGGGGTTTCATGGCATGTTGGATCAGGAAGGATCTGGAAGGAATGGGAAGAGAGGGGAGGGCAAATGATTTGTTCCCGTGACATTGTATGCGTTCAGAAACCCAGGTATCTTCCTTGGCTCCACCTCTACATTCCAAACTCTTGCTTCCAAATATTTATGACATCTGATGGGACCAGTTTGAGGAAAGAACTATGTCACTGGAGAGACCCTGACATTTAGGTTTTATTATCTCATTGGCATCAGTGACATCAGTCCGAGTCACTGAATATCCAAGAGGCCTGTCCATGCTGCCTCTTCTCCCCAAATCACATGTGTTTGTTTCAGAATGACCCTGCTTTGCTATCTCCTCATTCCCATTGGTTCCTCGCTTCCTCTTTAAGATTGTCTGTAACCCTGGTGCTCCTGTTTTGATGTGCATAAACCTTACCCTGTGTGATATGTGACTATGTGGACACTGACTTTTTTTTTCTTTTTTTTTAATGTTTATTTTTGAGAGAGACAGAGCACAAGCAAGGGAGGGTCCAGAGAGAGAGCATGAGCCAGGGAAGGGCAGAGACAGAGAGAGACACAGAATCTGAAGCAGGCTCCAGGCTCTGAGCTCTCAGCACAGAGCCTGACGCAGGACTCGAACCCACAAACTGAGAGATCACGACCCGAGCTGAAGTCAGACACTCAACTGACTGAGCCACCCAGGCACCCCTTGTATACTTTTTTTTTTTTTAATTTTTTTTTTTTAATGTTTATTTATGTTTGAGACAGAGAGAGACAGAGCATGAACGGGGGAGGAGCAGAGAGAGAGGGAGACACAGAATCGGAAGCAGCCTCCAGGCTCTGGGCCATCAGCCCAGAGCCCGACGCGGGGCTCGAACTCACGGACCGTGAGATCGTGACCTGAGCTGAAGTCGGACACTCAACCGACTGAGCCACCCAGGCGCCCCTCCTTATATACTTTTAAATGGGTGAATTTTACAGTATGTGAATTGTACTTAATTACAAAAAAAAAAAATTTAAAGTATGGAAAATTATGTCTGTAACTTACTTCTAAATAGTTCAAGAAAAAAAGTACTTTTCTTGCAAATTTTCTGTAAATTTTTTTAAAAGTTTATTTACTTATTTCGAGAGAGAGCGCACACACATGCGCACAAATAGAGGAGGAGCAGAGAGAGAGGGAGACAGAATCCAAAACAGGCTCCAGGCTCCAAGCTGTCAGCACAGAACCTGACGCAGGGTTTGAACCCATGAGTCATGAGATCACGACCCGAGCCAAAGTCGGATGCTCAACTGACTGAGCCCCCCGCAGGCAGCCCAACACTGACTTTTTAAATTAGGAAGGAGCAAGCATGATGGTGTGCTGGCTCCTTTACCTCCTGGTGTTTCCTTTCCTGGTTTGGTCTTCCTAAGTCTCCGCTTCTCATCCTCGGACTTTGGTCTGGCATTGCCACATGTAATTTTGCCCCAGAAAGTTCCATAGCAAGCACAGAAGACCGTGGCCTGTCTTGTGCCTGAAACAAGAAACCCTTGGCCTGTGATGTGCCTGACTTGGTTTGGGACACCCTGATGCTGGATGGCCACTGTCACTGGCTGCCTGTATCTCAGGCCCTGTTTGAGAAGTCACCCTTTCTTCCAACCAGGGGCTCTTCATGTCTCTGTCCTAGACATTCCCTTTCCAGGGTCAGAGTAGTCCCACTCCAACCCCCAGGTTATAGAAAAGTAGCAGCTCTGGTTTCTGGAAAATTCTAGAACCTTCCTTTCCTTTCTCTGTGGAAGCAAAGGGGAAACTTCAAAGCATGACTGAACAGAAAGCAGGTGTTCCAACACTCAGAACCTCCATGATGGGATAGCAGTTAGGGATGGAGAAACAGGATGGGTGAAGAACTGTGTTGGATTAGTGGACTTGCTAATGAAAGCCATTCTCGTTGTTTTCTCCCCCTTTGAAATCAGGTGGAGATGTTACTGCAAAAAATATCTGGTTGGCAGAGAGTGTCCTGGATATCCTGACAGAGCAGAGGTAGAGTCTGCCATGATGGGTACAGGTGTGGGCGGCCTGAGAACACCTAGGGTTAGAGAGGGGGAGGGAGGGCAAGTGGAGGAATCAAGGGTATGGTATGGCCCAGGGGATTAAGGGGTGGGGAAGAGGTCTTTGCCAAAACATCTCAGAGCCCAGGAAAAACTAGCTTCATCTGATAAGGGTTTATTTTTGATCCAGACCTCCTTGGAATGTTTATCTTTGGGGGGAGACATGGGAGAATGAGCTCAGCAGAGTGGGGCCAGCCAACCACTCGGGCCTGGCAGGTACCCCTTTTCTCCCTTCTGAGGCTCTCCACCCAACAACCCCTGCTGTCTTGAGATGGGAGTGAGGAGGTAACGGGCCCAGGAATTCTGCTCAAGTTTGCACACAGGGCTGGGGGGCTGCGGTGGTAGAGGACGTAAGGGGGACACGCTGGGCTTCTGGCCAGTTCTTTCTTTTTCCCATCAAAGGACCAGAAATTTTATAAGGGCTGTTCCGTATTTGAACTTGTTGGGGGCAAGGCCTCCTCTTGGTCTTCTGTTGCTTGACTTCTGAGTCTGTTTTGTGTGAGGCCACCACAGTAGTCAAATGTCCATATTTCCTGTGGTTCAGAAGAACAGACTTCCTCCCTTATTCACACTTGTTCTGGGCACTGCCCCAGCGGAGAGCTGGGTCAGGTGCCGTGCAGCGCCACCTAGTGCCCTGGGCTGGGCTCTCCGCTGCGGCTCCGGCTCAGGCACTTCCATTGGTGCCGCTGCACAGCCCGGGAGATCCTAGCACTTTCTTGCAGGGTGTCTGTGCCTGTCTGGTGTCCTGAGTCCAGTGGTCTCACTTTCTTTTTCTCTTTATTACCCATCCCAGGACTCAGTTACATTCATCACCTTTGCTGACAGTCTTCCTAAATGATCGTTCTCATTTTGTTTCTGTTCTGGTACTGTAAAGCTGCATTTTCCTCATTTGGGCAGTTGGGAGTGGTCTCCGTGTACAGGTGTCACATAACTGCCCTACCTTTGCTCCTACCCCACAAAAACTCAAATCTTTTGGTGCAAGTGAGTCCCTAGATGTTTAAAACCATCTTCTTGGGATGCCTGGGTGGCCCAGTCGGTTTCAAGTGTCCAACTCTTGATTTCAGCTCAGTCATGATCTCACGGTCCTGAGATCGAGCCCAGTGTCAGGCTCTGTGCTGAGAGCGCAGAGCCTGCTTGGGATTCTCTCCTCCCTCTGCCCCTCCCCCACTCACATGCGCGCTGGCTCACTTGCTGTCTCAGAAACAAAACAAAACAAAGTCTTCTTCCACATCTCCCCTTCTCCCTCCTCCCCAAGTGTTTCTAGGGCCATGGAATTAACAGGTAGCACATGGGGGAGGGCCTCCCCATTGTCCTTGGATTCTGCGTTCACTCTCTGAAAGGAAAAGACCAGAGTCTTTTAATTAGGTGTCTTGAGCACTTTTCCGGAATCAGGATGTTGCCTGGTTGGCTTAATTAAACTTGTTTCTCTGGTTCCCTGGCTTCCAGCAGGGGTGCCAAAGGCCTTATAAGTACTTGCTTGAGGGAGATAGCTCCCAGTTTTGGCACTTTGAGACAGCATTGGAGTTTTTGTCCTCTCCCCACTGCCTTTCTACCCTTTTGAAAGCAGCAGGGAGCACATTACCCCCTTCCCCCAGGGAAATTTAAAAACTCCTGAGGAAATAGGCTTTGCCATCCAAAATCATGTTCTTCTTTTCAGATTATGATTTAGGGCAGGTACCTCATTGGGAGTGGGAGCAGTGGCCAGAGAGCCAGGGAACCCTGTATGGCATGGAGGGCCGCTCATGGCAGGCACAGTGGCAGGGCTGACACAGTGCACCCTAAAGCCGCCAGCGTTCTCAAGGTGTCTTAGCTTCTGGAGGTCCTCATTCCACTCTGTAAGAACTGCTGGCTTTGGGACACCTCTAGAACCTCTTTCCCCATTCTCTGGGCTGGATAGAAGCTCTGTCCCCAGTACCTCGCGTGGTGCTCGGCACACACATGACAGGTGCTCAGTAAATGTTTGAACGAGTGCATCGGTGAGCAAGTATTTGATTGGAAGCTCAATAGTTCTGTGAGAGAGATTGCTTTCAGTCAGCGCTTATCCCCATTGGGCGCCTGGTAGAGTGGTAGGAGGTCGTCCCTGCCTGAGCCAGTTGGTAGTCCAAGATGGTCACGAGCAAGTAGTCAAGAAATCAAAGATCCTCCTCCCAGTGTCAATCGTTGGACATTTCCGAGGCCCCAGAACCAGTGTGGGCGTGAACTGGGAGGAGGAACGAGTCTGGACAGAGCACAGATGCCAGGTGTTCCCTCCCCCACCCCCCACCCCCCTTCTGCAGGGAATGGGTGTTGAAGAGCAGCATCCTCATCGCCATGGCCGTTTACACGTACCTCCGCCTCATCGTCGACCACCACGGAACTGCCCAGCTCCAGGCCCTGCGGCAGAAGGAGGTGGACTTTTGCATGTCGCTGCTTCGCGAACGGGTGAGGGCTAAGACTGTGGGCAGGTGAACCCTAGGATGGGACACCTGTGTAAGTTTTGTGAGCCGACCTAGGCTAGAGATGTCATTTTGGGGAGATGGGGATGGGTCAAGGCCTGGTGTTTTTCCATCATTCCGAAACAGAGCAAGGGAGAAGGTGGGAATCTGCGTGGAGCAGCTCTGGCTGCAGGAACTGCTGTCCCTGGAGGAGGGATTTCCAGGCCCTCTTCATGGACACTGTTGTATACCACAGACCCCGGCTGCCCATTATTATGCAACCCCCCCACACCTGGGTGATGGCCGTGGTCAAGTGGGATTATGAACTGTCCACTCCGAGATCTCCCAAGAGAGGTCCCAGAGCTCTGGTCTCTAATGCAGTAGCCACTCCCCATATGTGGCAACTTAAAGTTAATCAAAATTAACTTTAAAGTTGAGTTCCTTAGTTGATTATCTACACACATTTCAAGTGCTCATTAGCCCTTTTGGACAGCACAGAGATGGAGATCATTTCCATTACCATAGATTGTTCTGTTGGACAAGGGGAGTTTGGGGAAAGGTGTTTGGGGCTTAGCTTGCCTGTCCTGTCCTTTTGGAATTGTAGTCTCTCGATCTGGGTCAAAACCATCCTGGGAGGAGAGAGGAGTAGATTCATGTGAAAGTCAACAGGGCTTTAGTAGTTACCAGTAACCTATCCTCCTTATGTCCATCCCCGGCTTCCAGCTCTCTCCCCCAAGCAGCTGGGAGCCAGTCCTTTGGTGCCAGAAGAAATCCTCTGGTCCCTTCGGCCCTCTTTCCTTCCTTCCCTAGAACGAGCTGCTCCTTGGTCCTCCCTGCAGCAGGTAAATTATCCGTGTTTTCATTCTCTCTCCTGTCCCCCCTCCCCTCATCAAGTTCATGGAATGTTTGATGATTGGCCGGGACCTCGTACGACTACTTCAGAATGTTGCCAGGATACCAGAATTTGAACTGCTTTGGAAAGATATTATCCATAACCCTCAGGCCTTAAGTCCTCAGTTCACAGGTAAGGAAGGGCCAGGGCATCCTGCCCTTGAGAGGTGGGAGTTCGGAGTATGTGCTGAGTGAATCAAGAGGGCAGAGGCTGGAGGGTAGGAGAGGCTTTGGCAGCCAGAAATAGGGAGCTTGGGACAGGGCAGGTTTTGCCAAGTCCAGCTGGATGTGGGGGTGGCAGGGGTCCAGAGCAATTCTTAGGGTTCCCAGACAGCCCCTGCCTGGCAGACTGCTGCTGCCATTGGTCCCAAGAAAAACTGAGGCAGAGCCGTGATCCTCCTCCTCCTCCTCCCCCTCCCCCTCCAGCTCTTTGGCTTGGGAGGTGAGCTGATGGCCAGTTTCCAGGCTCACTGGGTCCAGCAGGGGAGTCAGAGGTCAGCTCGTGAGACTGAGTCAGCAGAGGGGCTGGGATTAGCCCCGTAAGAGAGTGCTTCTCCCTGGGATCAGTCTTGCCTCTGAATTCCAAGGATCCAGCCTAGCCAAAATTCTGTTCATGAGAGGGAGTCTTGTGTGCCTCTCCCTGACAAAGTCCTTTTGAAAGCTGTTTCCCCTTTTCAGGGTCCCTCCCCACCTCCAACACGCACGCATGTGCACATGGAAACAGTTGTCTGAGCCCTGGAGAGTCAGGAAAGGAGGGGAAGGTCCTGGTCCTCCTTTATATTGTATTGCTCTTATATTGAACACGTGTTGAGTTGTTTTGAGTGCTTACGTGTGTGCTAGACACGTGTGTTGATTCATTTAATCCTCAGGACAACCCTGTAAGATGGATATTTTACTTTCCATATTTACAGATAAAGAAAATGAGGTTCAAGGAGATTAAGTAATTTACCCAAGGCCACAGCTAGTGAGTGTCAGAGGCAGGATTTGGATCCAGGTCTGTCTGACTCCAGAGCCCGTGCCTATACCACAACCACATTAATCCCAGGACCCAGGGATGGGACCATAAGGAGCAGAAAGAGAGGCTAGGGTTTCCCATGTTTTCCCCTAACTTTCCCACATGTTGCCAACTGGATATTGTGAGTAGGGGGCTCTGAACGGCCAGGAACAGAAAAGAAGTAATATATCTGGGTCCTGGGGATGGTGGTTGGTTGGAGCAGAACATTCAGATGCTGATTAGAGCCCCCACTTGTATCTGTGCTTGACCTCTCTTGGTCTGGTCTTAGAGTTTCCCCATGAGCAAGACCACTGGCCATAAGTACCTGGCCCAGGTTCCCCACCTGCCTTCTACTCCTTCTGGAAGGTCCTCAGGCTTCTCTCTTTTCTCTTCCCTTACATACTTGGTCCAGGTATCCTGCAGCTTCTTCAGTCCAGAACGTCCCGAAAATTCCTGGCATGTCGTCTAACCCCAGATATGGAGACTAAGCTCCTCTTCATGACCTCCCGGGTAAGCTAATCTTTTGCAGCAGGAGCAGAAGCTGCAGGTTAGCTGGGCTTCTTCCTCCAGCCTGCAGATGCATTACCGTTGAGTGCTGGCTGGCAGAGTGGTGGCCAAGTGGGTACCCGATCTACCTGGCGTTGGGCAGGTGCCATGAGCTGGGGATACAGTGTTCAGTAAAGGAGGTATAGTTGGAGCTCTTGTGACGCTTTCAGTCTATCTAAAACCATCGCTAAACCAAAAATTATACACAAATTATGTAATTCACAAATGTGAAATGTGAGTAAAAGCGTCTAGAGAGGTGTTCATTCTGGAAAACCCACCATTCCTATGGCCAAATGTGAATTCTCAGGAAGAGCTTTGGCCCGGTGGTTTCCAAACATGGCTGAGTTCTAGCAGGATTGGGTGAGCAGCATGTTAAATATACGTGTCCCAGGATCCCAGTCTCCCACATAACCTGATTGAGGAATCTGTGTTTGTTTAACAGAGTTTCCAGGCAACAGCTCCTCTACAGCCAGTCTGGAGTTGGGGAGCCTTCTGGCCTAGTCTACTTTTGGTTTCCTGAGTCATCCAGGAGAACCGCGCAGATCAGTGCAATCCCATGTAGTAGCCACCTTCGGGTTGCAGTTTAAATTAGTTAAAGCTGGGGCCACCTGGCTGGCTTAGTTGGTAGAGCATGTGACTCTTGATCTCATGGTAGGGTCTTGAATTCAAGCCCCACGTTGAGTGTAGGGATTACTAAAAATAAATGCCAAAAATAATTTAATAAGTGAATTAGTTAAAGCTAGGTAAAATAAAAGATTCCGTACCTCAGTTGTGTCATTGCAGAAAATTCTATTGGACAGCGTTGGTCTAGACATATCTTTCTTTTTAGCCTTTCTGCTCTCTGTTTTGGTTGAATTTGGGGAATAGAAGAGGAAAACCAGATCTCTGCTCTTACTCAGTGTTGCTATTTGTAACCACGTTAGAGTCTGATTGGGGGAAGGAATTGCTGCGAGAAGCTTTGGAGAGTCTGTGTACCTGGGATAGTGACCCTTTAGTCACTCGACATCAGAAAGCTTTTGGTCAGCTTTCTGTCAGGCTCAGTCCTTGTTCTCGAGGAACATTCCTTGCTGGCCACAAGGGGCTTGCGAAAATAAGAAAAGATAAGAAAAGTGCTTACAACTGGAGCCTCAGTGACTGGAACAGGAGGAAGGAACCAAAATCCAGCTGCAGTCACAGTTGGGGGCAATTGGGACATTAGGTTGGTGGCAGGAACGAAGGCAACCCTGGCACAAGACGTGAGTGAGGAAGGTTCTTGGCAACTTTTTTCAGTCAAGGAAGATTTAAATCAGCAAGTCTTCCTTTGGGAAGGAAGGTCTCTCCTGAGAAGAAAATGTGAGTTAGTGAATGAGTTGAAGCACAAGATGGAAGTGTAGGTCACGCCTAGTGTTGAGTGGTCCTCCCGTTCCTCCGCCCGAGACCCCGCCCTTCCTTCCAAGTTCCTCCAGCGCCCCCTTCCTCCAGGTGCGGTTTGGGCAGCAGAAGCGCTACCAGGATTGGTTCCAGCGCCAGTACCTGTCAACCCCAGACAGTCAGTCTCTGCGCTGTGACCTCATTCGCTACATCTGTGGGGTTGTCCACCCTTCTAACGAAGTGCTGAGTTCAGATATCTTGCCCCGATGGGCCATCATCGGCTGGCTCCTGACAACGTGCACGGTGAGGGGCTGGGCTGTAGGGTGGAGGCTCTTGGGTGGTGAAGGGTCCTCGTCCCTTGAGTCTCCCATATTTCCTTGCTTCTTCCTGACTCTTGGCCTCCTGACCCTAACCCAGCAGTACCCCTTCCTTCACTTTCTTCCCACTGAGTGTCAGCCTTTGTCCTGCTTAGGTTTGTCCCTCTGGAAATTGACTACACTCAGTATTTCCCATCTGGGTTTGTGGTTGGATAGGTTCTCTGTCTTTACTGCTGGTCCCCAAGCCCAGATTTCTGAGGCCTCCCTATCTTTACTTTTAGCTCCAAGAACCATATATGGTTACTCCTCTGAATGGCTCCTTCCTCAGATTCAGGGCTTGTCTCAGACCCTCACTTCCTAGGCTTTTGGCATCAGCTTTGGATACTTGTGCAAACCAGGGGAGCCATTTCTTTCTCAGCATGTTCCTATCTGTTCCTTAGGTAGGGAAGCTCCAAACTGTCTGCTCTCTGGCTTCTACCTTCTGACCTCTTCCAACAGAGTTCTCCTCCCCCTGTTGACTGGGTCCTCGGAATGTGCTGATTCAGACACAATCACAGGCTGTTCCTAGGGGTCCTTCAGCCGGGAATGTGCCCCAGGAGCCCAAGAGGGGCAGCCTAGGCCCTGGTCTGAGTGCTGTGTCAGCTAGGCCCCGTTCTCCTTTTCTAGGAGCAGGGATGTGTTCTTCTGGACAAACGAACGGGAACCCAGGCCAATCCCTGGCCCCTTGGTCGGTGAGACCATGGCCAGTCTCATTCGTATGCAGACTTGGGTGCCCCTCACCCCTGGAGGCTTCTGTCTGTCTCACTAGGAACTGAATTTATTTCTTAGATGCACAGCCATGTGAACCCTGGAGGCTGCCTTGCGCTTGTGCAGGAAAGGGAGCTGTTTGATGAAACCAGCCCTTCTTTCTCCCCTCTCTCTTCCAGTCAAATGTCGCTGCCTCCAATGCCAAGCTGGCTTTGTTTTACGACTGGCTGTTCTTTAGCCCAGACAAGGATAGCATTATGAACATAGGTATGTGACTGGGAGCAGGCAACACCACCCCCATCTCCCAGGCCACTGCCTAGTCTCGGTGACGGTGGTCATAAACCTCAGGGCAGCGTTGGGGGAGACAGCTTATCTGGGAGCAGTTCGATTGTTCCTCACCAGTGCGCCCTTGATGTAGAAGGAAGATTGCTTTTGTGAGGCCAAGCACTCACTCCCTCTCTTTTGCCCAAGAGCCTTATGCTTGGGGCTCCGGTGGAGTGGCCTAGGCAGAGGGCTGTGCCGCACCCTGCTTTTCCTCTCCCACCACCTCCCTCTTCTAAGCCGGATGCTGGACAAGGGAGATGAGGGCTAGGAGCTGTTTGGGGTTG